>NC_090229.1:11422230-11692230 GCF_024489055.1 Chanodichthys erythropterus
TCTGCATAGAATGCTGTAATTTTAAAGCGATATAGAGGAGATTAGGATGAGAAATGGATAGAGATTAGAAGGAAACCAAAGCTTTACCGAGCTCAATGGCTCTGGCCGACCTGTGATATAAACAAAACTCTATTGGCTATTTAAAAAAGGGGCGGGGCTGTTCAATATATCCCGCCCTGTCTTCCTGTTTCAGTTGAAATTATGTCAACACACTGAATAATGGTGGTCCAAGTGGTCCAAGACACTTCAGTTGGCCTTTAAGGATCAGACTATCATTCTTATGGCATGCATTTGTTGCAGTTCATTTGGTAATGCAGGCATGAAAACGGGTCAGGGGTGAAAAAGGTGAGAAGGTTATTACCCCTCTAGGGGTAGAAGAAAAATGTAAATATTCCATATTTTAAAGCATCAATCTGATGCATTTTAAGATACTTTTTTTGCCAACCTGGAATCCCTAAGAATCTCGCGCTCCCTTCTGGTACGCGCACCTGTTCGCAGTTCACTGAATATGAATTGCGAATTTCACCAAAAGGTTAGGGATTTTTATGTATGGTAATGAGCCACATACATTTTTTTTGCCAAAGCCAATTTTAACTCACATTTGGTGTTCAACAGGGGTTAATTTTGGGCACTCTGCTCAAGACGTCACTGGAAGGGAGACACATTGTAAGATAATGAGAGCTGCTCTTAAACAGGGTGAGCAGAAGCTGCTCTGAGAGGAGAACAGTGTAGAACTGAGAGACCAAATGACAGACAGGCCTATATTTAGAATATATTCATGAAACAGAAAGAGGTACTCGCACATGCATTCATGAAACATAGCTGCACAGATACACACACAAGTAAATATACACAAATTTCAATGCATTTTACCTTTTCAGTGAGATATAATTTATGTCAATTTCCCTATGGTGATTGTTGTCTGGTCCACTGTAGGTTTTACTTACTATTGTTTTGGGGACATTTGCTGACCCAGATGCACTCACAATCATTTGTGAAAAACACACAATTGCGCTTAGAAACATTCATGATAAACACTCAGAAACGTTCATAAAAAAACACACACACACAATGACTCTGTATTGCCCTTAGCCTGTGTGATCTTCCAATATAGGAGTCAGGGTCATTCATCCAGGTGGAAGACAGGTGTTCTCTACCGTGGACCTGTGGCTGTGATGTGTTGAATGGAATGGCCCTTGGCGCTCTGCTGTCTCCATCTTTCACAATCATTCTGTGCGCTGACCAAAAGCAGAAACACGGCTGAGCTTGTGTAGACATCTAGATGTTGGGTGGAATTATGTGTCTCATGTCCACAATACACAGTGACAACGGTGCATGATAACAATTTGAATGTGATCAGTGTAGTTGATATATCAGGAATATTGGGAATGATTCACACGTTCATTGTCTTGATACCAGATGCAACAGATCAAAGTTTCACTTTATTTTCTGTTTATACATTATGTTTTGAAGCATGCATTCTATAATTGATTCTTTTGATATTTCGATCTGTATATCTTTCGATATATACTGCCGTTCTGTTTTTTTTTTTTGTTTTTTTTCAATGTTTTAAACATTGATAATAATAATAAATGTTTCTTGAGCTGCAAATCAGACTGGAGTAATGATGCTGAAAATTCAGCTTTGCCATCACAGGAATAAATTACATTTTAAAATATATTAAAATAGTTATTTCAAATATATTTTGAATTATATTTTACAATATTACTGTTTTTACTGTATATTTGAAAAAATGCAGCCTTGGTAAAGAGCCCTTTTTAAAAAAAAAAAACATTTTTACTTAAAATACTGATTATGGCTGAATCTGTATATGACAGAAATTGTAATAGTAAGCTATTAACTGTTCATTTGGTGATAAGGTTATAATCAGTTATTTATTTTTTTTCTCATTCTTTTCTTTTCTTTCTTTTTAAATAGTCCTCCCTGCCTTCTAGGGGAAAAAAAAATCCAATCAGATATTCCCTAACAGATCTGTGAGTCCAGGCTGTGCTGTACTGCATGACTGTCATGACATTATATTAAATGGCAAACTGAGTTCTTTGTTCACACAAATCAAATATACAGGGGGAAAACTATTTAAACAGTTATGGAGGTTTATATTGAGATGCAATGGGTGTTTTTGTCTCCAAGGGACATTTAAGATGCATTTGAGAGCATTTTCACTTAAGTTGTTCTGTTCCGCCTATAAATGTTCTACTCTCAACAACCAGCAGAGTTTAAATGTCAGACTTGTTTGTCAAAGCTGAATAATTTATGTTGACATGTTGAAAAGGCCTATTCATCAGCCTGATCTGATGTGTTTGTCAGTCACAAAAGGAGGAGGGGCAGAAATGAAGAATGATGCATCTGAATGCATAAGTACAATCTTTTATTTGTGAGTGTGTTCATAAATTTAGCTTAATGCACCAAGCTGCACAGTAAATAACTAAATGTTTTGCCTATTTACTTGCTATTTTGAAAGTTTTTGGTAAATTCTAACTACAATTTTCAGTAATAAACATGTAATGTGTCTTGATGCAGTTTTTCTGTTATAGTCAGAAGTCAGCAGGCATATTTTTGTACTTTTGGTCACATAAAAGTGGCTTTATTAGTCAGTCTTTTGAGATAAATCAGCTTAATGTAATGTGTATGTTCTGTTTGGTTTCATTTTCATTCTGTTCCCTGTTCTGCTTTGCCTAACTTCAGTTCCCTAGTTAGTTTGTTATTGTTCCTAGTTTTGTTAATTAGTTCTCCCTTTAAACCCTGAGTTGTGTCTGTTCATTGTCTGGTATCATTTATGTTTGCACCTTTGTTATACGTGGTTGTGATTATCTTTCTCCTAAGTTTTCCTGTGCCCGTTGGATTTAATTATTAAAGACTGTTTGTTTTTTTAATCTTGATCGTCATGCACTTCACTACAGCCACCCACATGTGACATTTAATCATTAAGCAACAATTTTTGATTTGAAAATTTAAATTGATTTTCAGGGGCATTGTTAACAAGGGCATATTCTTTTCAAACTGTGTAAAAAAAAAAATCCACAAACACAGTGCCCATTAATGTCAAGTGCTTCAATTGAATCATTTAACTGAAATAAATTTTTAGACCGAACAATACACGCTCTGCTAGAAATGCACTTTAAATAATTGTTTGGTCTCTCTCTCCTGTATAAAAGAACATACACCAAACCCATAACTAGACTGGCCTAATATCATGAAATGGAAATAGCATGAAATATATCAAATATTGGACAACAAATATAAAACTGTGGAATTCACTTTTGCTTGGTTGCATTTTTATACCAAGCCTTGGTTAATTTCTGACCCTAGTTCAGTCCCATTTGCTCTTTTCCCAGAAGGCACTAGGGGATAAGTAATTATGGTTGCATTGACTGTTAAGACTGTTAGCACTGTTGTTATTGATTTTGTTGTCACGTATAGTAAATGGTTGACTCTCTTGTTTGTTTTGTCTCATTAGTGTTCATGTGATGTTGTCAGAAGTTTTAACAAAAGCAGCATTTTTTGAGTTCCATCATGAACATTTCTTATAGGAAATATTAACTAAAGCACATATTGAACAATTGTAAAATCATGTAAATAATTGGTTACTTTTCATAGAACTTTATAGTACTATAAAATAAAAATAAATAACAAGAGTTCAGTACATGGAAATGACATACAGTGAGTCTCAAACTCCATTGTTTCCTCCGTCTTATATAAATCTCATTTGTTTAAAAGACCTCCGAAGAACAGGCGAATCTCAACATAACACCGACTGTTACGTAACAGTTGGGGTGTACGCCCCCAATATTTGCATATGCCAACCCATGTTCCCAACATTATGAAAGGCATTAGACAAGGGCAGCCAGTAACGTCTGGATCTGTGCAGAGCTGAATCAACAGACTAGGTAAGCAAGCAAGGACAATAGCAAAAAGTGGCAGATGGAGCGATAATAACTGACATGATTCATGATAACATTATATTTTTAGTGATATTTGTAAATTGTCTTTTCGTTAGCATGTTGCTAATGTACTGTTAAATGTGGTTAAAGTTACCATCGTTTATTACTGTATTCACGGAGACAAGAGCCGTCGCTATTTTCATTTTTAAACACTTGCAGTCTGTATAATTCATAAACACAACTTCATTCTTTATAAATCTCTCCAACAGTGTAGCGTTAGCCGTTAGCCACGGAGCATAGCCTCAAACTCATTCAGAATCAATGTAAACATCAAAATAAACACTGTACTTACGCGATTAGACATGCTGCATGACGAACACTTTGTAAAGATCCATTTTGAGGGTTATATTAGCTGTTTGAACTTTTTTTTATGTTGTTTAAGGCAAGCGCGAGCTCTTGTGGCGTGGAGCACCAGATTTAAAGGGCCACACACCCTGAATCGGCTCATTTCTAATGATGCCCCAAAATAGGCAGTTAAAAAAATGAATTTAAAAAAATCTATGGGGTATTTTGAGCTGAAACTTCACAGACACATTCAGGGGACACCTTAGACTTATATTACATCTTTTAAAAAAAAGTTCTAGGGCACCTTTAAATGAATTGCCTTGGTTTTTTACACCTCTTCTTTTATTATATACTGTAGATTGAGGTTGACAGGGAGGGACCAGAGCGTGTCAGGTTGATGCATTACTTTTGAAGGAGTTTGAATGTATCGATAATCTAGATCTGTCTGCAGCCTGGAGAGATGAAATAAATGGAAAAATGACTAAAGCTTTCTGTCAGAAAATATAATTGGTTGCTAAAGTAAATGAAAAAATGATCTAATCAGTGTGCTCAGGGCAGGTCTTGGTTATATGTACAGTATTTTGTTTATTTGAAGATACAATATGTAACTTTTGGGGCTCTAGTGGTTAATAAACAAAACTGCATGCATCTTGAGGAAGAAAATTGTAGCCGGAGCTACTTCTCTCATATATGACGAGCCGTGCCACTGGGCTACTCTGCAGTGGTTGTCATCTCACCCAGTCTAAAATAGTCCTAATATAAACACTAATAATAGGCGTTATGTTTGGAGGTTTGATTCTAGATGTACTTGCTCATTATATCAATTCTGAACAAAAAAACATACATAGTGTACCTTAAAATAAGCAATTTCTTAAGTGTTGGATGATTATACACATTTGTAAAGATGCTTGTCATCTATGAAATATGAAAATTGGTATGTGTGAGAAATATTTGATAACACTTTTTTGACAGTTAAATTCTGTCATTATTTCATCCAGTTGCTTTCATAGAACATTGTTACTCTTCTTACTGCAGTAATACTAGGAATATGTAGCCTAATATGTGTAAGATGATCACTGTAAAATAAAGTGTTATCAAATTATTTATTGCATTAAATAATTTCATGCAATATGTACTTTTTGTTTGCTAAAAATGAGCGTTTTCACTGCAGGTAGACATCAGTGTTACTCACAGCTGATTCTGAAAACACTACATATATGGAGTCATAAGCTGTCCAGGACTCTTTTGTTGGTTTGTTTGGATTTTTTTTTTTTTTAGGGCTCATGTAAGCTCAAGAAAAACCAGGGCGACCATACACACTGACCTTCTGGAGAGATAACCATTACACTGACAATTTATCATGTTTTTACTGTCCAGACACCTTCAACAAACACCTCCTGCTGACTGAAAGATGAAGGCTACTTCTCTTAGCCTCAGAGAAAATTTTTCTAAATCCATTTGTTGTTGATTATCGACTGCATTCAGTCTTTTTAGCTAGTACATTTTTGGGGTCTTTTGAGGTCTAATTTTTTTCTTTTTGCTTTGAAATATGAGGTGATTTATGTGGGAAACAGACTAGACTAGGCTTGTATTTGTAGATGTATTTTTACAACATTTTACTCTATATACAACTATGGGCCAGATTTACTAAACAGGGCAAATTAGCATAAGCGCACAATTACTAGAAAACGGTGATCGGAGTGGAAAGTTCTGCGTGTAATCTACTGACAAAGCGCAAATTAAAGAACACAGACACAGCCAGATCATCTCCATAATGTCCAACGCAATCTACCAGAAGCAGTTAAAGTGATTTTGAGTGGTAAATAATGGCGCAAAAACCAGTGAATTGACTAGCGTAAACCTTAGTAAATCACCTTGCATGATTAATTTAAATTCTCTCCTCCCATAAATTTTGCGTCTGAATTTCTTAAAGGGAAACTCCTACAAATGCATATGCAATAAGGTCAACCAAAAAAATAGCTCTTTCAGTGCTAATTTATTACTGCTTGTCTGTAGTAAATCCTGTAGTTTTTTAGCGCCAAAAGAGTGCTTGCGCTGGTGCAAGCTGTTCTTAAATCTGGCCCTAGATTTGTAATATGGTATATTCACTTGTCAGACATCAAAGAAGCATGTTCAGCCACTAACAACCTTTTTGCTAATAAGTCATTGCCTGTTGATTGCATGTGTTTTTCTGTAATAGTCCCTATTGATTTTTTTTTTTTTTTGCCTCTAATAATATGACACAAAACCTCAGTAGCTGTGATTGATGAATCATTCCCACACTAGGAATGACATATAGTGAGCAAACTCATAAAAGAATGTAGTTTTAATGTAGTGACGCACCAAGCCGACGTCAAAGAAATAGCGGCAATGAAAGCAGATTATGTTGTCAAGCTGCGCTTGTACACAAAGACTACAGCCGACTGCCAACTAGCATGTGCGTTCTGCACCTGTGTGTAAGGAAATTACTTTCTATATCAGCAGGTATCAATAGTCTATATTTGTCATTCTAAAACAGTGACTGCAGATGTACAAACTACAAGCAGTGCTAAATTATCATTTTGAATATTAATCATGCTGATCACGTTCTTCATTTCAGGTGGCTCATGTTGTTATGAAAATATTTGCGTATTGGAATGCTCGGGTAAAAATACGTAAAATTAGAACAATTTGGCCACCCTGATGGCATTTCAACATGTAGAATCAGGTGAACTGCCACCGACGTGTGGAGAACACCTCAAAAACTAGTTCAACAGACACTTACGACGGCCCAACACTGGCTGATGGCCAACAGTCAGCTTGGTGTGTCACAGCCATTAAAGACTGTTTATCACCTGTAAAAAAGGAAGGTTTTTCTAAAAACACAAAAAAGCACCAGACGTATTGTATTAGCCATCCTTGTTACTAAACATGTTAAAGGTCCCGTTCTTCGTGATCCCATGTTTCAAACTTTAGTTAGTGTGTAATGTTGTTGTTAGAGTATAAATAAAATCTGTAAAATTTTAAAGCTCAAAGTTCAATGCCAAGCGAGATATTTTATTTAACAGAAGTCGCCTACATCGAACGGCCAGTTTGGACTACATCCCTCTACTTCCTTCTTTAATGATGTCACTAAAACCGTTTTTTGACTAAGCTCCGCCCACAGGAATACACAAGAGTTGCGTTTGTAAAGTGTGTTTGTCGCCATGTCGTCGAAACGCTGTTATTTTCATCCCACAGTCCAATCACCTTTGTTTGGCCTTCCCAGGGACGCTGTACTTAGAGATCAATGGTTACAATTTATGTTTAACTCGGTTCCAGAAAATTATAATTGTGGTATCCTTACTGCAATAGTTAATGTTGGACTGCGGTGCACATAATGGCCACAAGAGGGGACTATGTTTATGTATATGGCTGTTTTCCGTATGAGGTACTCTTTTGAGTGAGTGCTAACGTTGTACATTTTCTGTCGCTGCTTGTGGAGATTAAAGAGTTCAGTCTCTCGGGAATGCATCACACATTAGGTAAGAGGCGTGACCCTTCCGGGCAAGGAGCGCTAAGCTGCTGTCGAATCACAACACAGGAACCGCTGGCACAATCAGAACTCGTTACGTATTTCTGAAGGAAGGACTTCATAGAACAAGGAAGTCATCAGCCCGTTTTTATGACAGTGGAAACAGCGGTATACAGACAAGTAAATTATGAAAAAAAAATACTGTGTTTTTTTACACGCGAAACATGAACACATGTTATATTGCACACTATACAAAGCTTCACAATCAAAGCTTCAAAAAAACACGAAAAACGGGACCTTTAAACATTATTTTACTATGCATGGAGTGATAAACGATCCATCTATACACGGTTCCATTTTTCAAGCACAATTTGCTGATTTAGGTACAGTGAACGGTATCAGGCCATTGTCTAATAACAATGCTTGTGGGAACAGATTCTGTGTTAAGAATAGACTACACTAATCATCTTGTTTTTAATTTCAGTCTCTCTCCCCTTCTGTTTCTTTGAGATCATTGCCTCTATCAGCTTTCTGTATAATGTTGTTGTAGCTTAATAGACCCAGTCTCAGAGAAGCAGAACGTGAAATATTCCTCTCATAGGCCAGTCTGACTCTGTTACACACCAACACACAGTCTTGTGTGTTTTTAATTATTTATGACCCAGATTTATTGATATTATGGAAGCCGCTGCTGGCAAAGTCGTGAAATTACATGTCAGCCATTGGTTGATGGAAGCGCTTCGTTGTAAATGTGCAAGTTTGCCAGTTTGAGTAAATTAAATAAATAAATAGGACGAGCTGATTTGTTTATTTTGTAAATAATTTTAATAAGAATATAAAATGTTACTGATACAGATGTTCATTTTGCTATTATTTTTCATCAGTGGGCACCAATTATGCAGCGTTTTCACTCTCTTGATTAATTAGTGATCTAGAATCTAAAGATATTGGAATCTTTGATTTGAATCAAAGGATTCTCATAATAAAGGGAGGTCATTTTCTAGTCTGAATCATCCATATTAAACCACATGAAACAGCTTACTTCATTATATTATATGCTTCTTCAGCCATTAGAACATAATTTGCATTAACAAAAGCAGAATCCAAAAGGAGACTCACACATACTTCCTATAGTCTGTTGGGTTGTCTAATTAATTTTCTGTCCCCATTAGCGAATTTCATAAACGAGATTAAAAAGTTCCATTCACTCTTATTTTTCCATTTTCTCCATTGATGTAGGACACAAATGAATTCAAAAGGAGCTATTACAGCTGTCTGTACAAAAAGATTGCTGCTCATAAAAACTTCATCGTGTCCGTGACTGAACTGGGTGGTTAGCTAGAGTTATGGACAGAGTATATCCTTCTAATAGGGAATGTGTTATTGGTCTAGAACAGTGGTTCCCAATTGGTGAGTTGCTAAAACAATGGCAAATGCAGTAATAACATGTAGCACATCAACCATGTAATTGTGCATAGTTTAAATAATATAATAAAAAAAACTTGCCCTGTGTGTCCAATGCTGCATTGTTACACTCTGAATGATCATGCACATGTATTGTTTTGTTTTGCAAACTTAAACATTTTGTTTTCTGTGACATTTGATTATGAATGCAGCATGCCAAAATTATTGGTTTTGGTTTTGTTGAAATTGCAAAAAGTCTTGTGATTAGTGATAAAATTACAGTAATATTGGGCCTCGTATGGCATCATGTTCCAGCAAAAGAGTATATGAATATATTTTGGAGTTTCCTATATAATTATAATACCTGTATTGTTTCCAGCTATTACTTTTTTTTATATTTGTATACGTGCAAAATGCATAATAAATAATATATTTTTAAAAAGAATATAAAATAAATATAAAATAATTTAAATTTATGATAAGCCTTATACATGTAAAATTGGAAATGTGAAATTATAAATTATAACTATAATATTAAATATAAATTCATAAAATAGGTATGTGTGCAAAATGCATAATCAATAATATTTTTGAAGTAATATAAAATAAATATTAAATAATTTATATATAAACCTTATACATTTAAATTTGAAAATGTGTAATTATAAATGTAAATATACAATTATAAATGATAAAATTTATTTAAAATATATATATATTTATATATATATATATATATATATATATATATATATATATATATATATATATATATATATATATATATATATGGAGAGAGAGAGAAATATGAATGACTGGCATGACCAGACCAGCAGGATTTTTTTTTTTTTTTTTTTTTTTGTATTAAATAAATGTATTAATTTTTTTTGAAGGAGGAGAAAACACTTCCTATCTTTTTTTCTTTCATGTACTTCTAATGAACTTACCTATGAAAATACTGGGTAATATAAGGTAATACAGAGGTTAAGGTTATGTTTAGGTGTACAGTAGGTTCAGGGTTAGTACCTTATTAACCAGTTACTGGAATTACTGTAAAAAGTACATAGTATATAAGGTACATGGGGAACAGGACTGTTAAATAAAGTGCTACTAATCAAACTGTGTTTTGGCCCAAATTAATCTGTAACTTGAGAATATGGCAAAAACTGTTATAAAAACTGTTGTAAAACTTATTTACCCTAACATAATGTTAATAATTTTGCATATTAATGCACCTATTCAGTTCGTAACATTTAATGAGTTTTATTGCTTAATTTTAAGGTAATTTTTGTTGGGTCATTGTTGAGTTACCACATGATGTCCAATGTAAAATCTGCATCCTGAAGCCAAATCTGGTGAGAATGTGGTCTTGAAGGGCCCTTTGGTGCTTTGCAGCTTGTGCCGCAGTACAAAGACGTGCATGGGGCAATTGTAGAGGGAGGAGAGTATAGTGGGGGTGGGAGCTTTTAAGAGCATGGCTTCGTGCTCAAAACATAAAAGTGTTGCGAATACAGCAGGCCAGATGAATGTCAGATCTTTCCTTTGCTGTGGAATCACTCACATGCATGTTCACAATGCATTTAAATATCAAAGGTGGAAATGTGCTTGGAAGCCCTTTGCATACCGGTGAAATGCTCTGTTTTGGGAGAGATCTGATGAAAGAATGTCATTAACCCCATTTTAGTCCTATGTGATTATGAAAAATTGCTGCAGTGCTTGTGTCATCAAAAATTAGGGCTTAATTAATGTGTCTGACCTACCTGTTGTGCACCTGGATAGTCTGGGAAGTGTGTTAGGCTGACATAACAAGCAGGTGAAAGATTATATGTGTGCGTGTGGTTGCTCATTCTCTTTGCATACTCTATCATCTTGCCTCTCCATACCTCCATTGGGAGGCCACAGTCATAGCTCATGTGTGGTGAGTAATGTTTGTTTGGAGAGTGTGCTGATAGATGGAGACAGCTAATAGGTGCATTTTACAGAAGACACTCACACCTACTTCCAGCATTATACAATCTCATCATCTCCCCCTTGTGGTGAATAACGAAACTGCATTAACATTCATATTTTTTGAAAATCTCAAAAAAGTTTTTCAGTTCCAGGTTGTAGAGGAGGTCTATATATAATATCAAGAGAAAAATATACATCAGCATTCACAGTCATCTCAAAGGCAGTTGTTTCTTTGGCAGTACGTAATTTAAAATACTGTATTTGTTTTTAAAATCTTTGTAGGCACTCAGTCCTAATCAGTGGGCCATTTGTTTTTAAAGATCTTCTTCAAACCAAACCAGACATTTTTGATATTTTTGATATATTTTTACTAGTGGGTGCAGGACACTATAGTTCATTAATGTAAGTGAAGTTAGCAAAATAAAGTAAACTGTGACATATTATACCCAAAAATTCTTCATACAGTGGACTACCAGTAAAATTGATAAATCTGGAACCAAAAATTTTTCAGACACTTTGACCTGACCATGTTTTGCTTAAGTGTTATTTGACATAATTAAGATTATTTTTTTATTATAATTTTTTTCTGACACAGTTTAACTGTGAGATCTTGTCATATTTTATTACCATTTTTAAACTATAGTGAATAAACTGTATTAATGAATTAAATGTTCAAGGTGTCTGAATAAATTTCGGTTTGACTATATCTATCTATCTATCTATCTATCTATCTATCTATCTATCTATCTATCTATCTATCTATCTATCTATCTATCTATCTATCTATCTATATATATATATATATAAAATATAAACCAAGTTAGGTTGAAAATGGACAAACCCAGCGATTGGGTTGTTTTAACCCAGTGGTTGGGTTAAATGTTTGTTTAACCCAACTATTGTTTAAAAATTACAATATGGCTGGCTTAAAATGAACCCAAAATAGGTTGGAAATTAAAAATCAGACACTATATATTATTTGAAAGCTTTCATACTCTATTTTTAGTATTTGGTGACTGATTTTCAAAAGAAATGACAGAACAATAGATAAATAGCGATAGATTCTTCATTTGTGATGTAGTGCCAAACTATAACACACACTAATTCTTTCCGTGTTTTTTATGTGGGTTTTAGAGATTGAATTCAAGTCAAATATTAACATTACTGCCCAAACTTCTTCTTAATAGGATGTCTACTTCATAAATATTATGAAAATTATCGAAATATATGATTCAGATCACTCAAACCATATATGTAAATCGAAGAGTCCGTGTATGGTCACCGGTGGAGTCTGGATGTCATCTAGTGAAAAAGTTTGGTACTGTGCACAAAAAATCTTACTGAAAGTTCTTTTTTTGAGATATCAACCTAAAATTTGTCACAGAGCTAGTTCAGATATTTAGCTTTGATTTTAATAAAAAATATATTTTTTTAAATTTTTAATTTAAAATTTTTTAATAATTTTTATAAAAATTTTATTTTTATATTTTAAATTTTCATAAACGTAAACTTCTGCAACTTCTTTAAAACTTCACTTTTTTTTCCTTTTTTTTTACTTCTGCCATAATCTGTAATGTTTCACCTTTAAAATGATACAAAACTTAAGTCTATGCTCTGAAGTATTCAAGATTTTTAACAATTTAAGTTGGAAAAGTCATTTTCATATCTATGTTCAAAAAGTGTGACACAGTTAACTTGTAAAACAACTTTATATTTTCACAAACTTTGAAAATAAAAAGTTGTTAAACTCAGCAAGACACTGGCACTTCAGGACTAGAGTTGAAGTGCTCTGACATACAACACAGTATTGTATTTTGGGTCTGTAGTTGCTTTTGAATGGCTGTCTATGGATCAAATTGACCCACTAATTCACATCTAATATTGGAAATTTGACAAAAAAAAAAAAAAAATAGCACAAATAGAATTTGAATGCTTGACTATATTAGACCTTTCATGACCTTTATCTATTATTGCTTACAAATTTGCATGAAATGACAATTGCATTGATGTAATCAAAACCTCTCTTTGATTACCTAATCACATGGAGTGATACTTCACTTACAGGTACTAACCGTAACTGAACCCTGCTCAATCCATCAACGCATAACACAAACACACACAAACGAATAACATTACACACACAGAGCACTTCCAGTATTCCTCATCCGCAGCCCCATCTGTCCATACCCTGATTCTGTGCCCCTGACGCCCTTGTCTGTGCCAGCGGGGTGAGAGCCAGGCAAGCCATCCATCCTCCCCTGCCATGTGGGCTTTAAACCTCCGGCAAACCCTGCCAGGCACGTCTCCCGAGGGAAGCTTTTGAATGGCCACTGTACAGGAAGTGTAATTTACAGTGCTGCTCTGATCTCCTCTCTAAATGCCAATATGAAATACAACATTCAGTCTACTTCATTTTAATATTCAGAGCAGCAAAATGAGCTTTATGGAGATGGATTATTTAATCTCTGAAATGGGAGAACTGCTATGGCTTTGATCAGGAGGTCTGGTGTACTTGTTAGAGCTTGTTTAGAAATGCAGATTTTTACTAGATGTTTAATTTTTCACCATAAGGTTTCATACAGTCCTGTTTGTGTGCATCTGACAGTTATTAGAAATAATCCTCACTCATTCATGAATGACATTTATACATTTATTAATCTTGCTCTGTCTTTTTTTTTTTTTTTTTTTTATACAGGTTTGAGGAGACACTACTTTTTCTAGACTGAAATCCAGACATTATTTTACATCTTAGACACCTTATCCTTGCATAAACATACTGTGGAATTACCAGTTTACAGTGAAGATGCCAGATGGGTAGTGTGATACTTTGATATATTCTATGATACTGAATGATTATCATATTCATATACCATGATATATACGTGATACTTGAATGTTCCTCAAATAATTTCATGGGAGTGCCATGGTACATGTGCAAAAACAACAACAAAAACATTGCAGTATCATGGTATGCTCTTGTAAGTGTACATCTCTGTTCTTCCGATGTTAAAAGAATGGTTCGCTCAAAATGAAAATGTTTTTATACCCATTTGACCCCCCTTTTTGGCTGAAATTTTGCAGAATTTTCAAATTGTTCTTTTTCATTTCATGAAGATGGATGCTGTCAATAATAAAAGTATCCCATACGACTTTTTCATTATATATCAAGTCTTCTGAAGCCATATGAGTAAATGATCACAGAATTTATATTTATTTGGGTGAACTGTTCCTTTAAAGAACTCTTATCCTCCAGTATAGTTATTATTAAAATACTTTTCATTAATTAAAAATAAAGCTGAAATAAAATAAAATATAAATATTAGATGAAAAACACTAAAAACAAATTGGAAATCTTGCCTTGAGCTAACTGAAATAAAGTTTTAGTTGAAGTACTGCAATACTAAAATTAAAACTGAAATACAAATAAATTAAACCTAAACAAAATCTAATAAAAATAAACGTAACCTAAAAATTAACACAAAAACTGAAAATATAGAAAAAAAGCTAATTCAATAATATTAATAAATACTATAATTGAATTTAAATAATACTAAAATAACACTGTTGCTTCATGCGGCGACCACTAGATGGAGACAGATCTCTGTCTACCACAACAGTAATAGACATTGAAGCTTCACACGCACAACAAAGAGTAACAGGTGTATCACGTTTTTTATTTATTTTTTTATTTTTATCTGTAACCAAATATGCTTTCACCTTGACAACAGAGAAAATGCATAAGCTGAGATATATGTTTTTATGTCAAACTTTTGACATAAAAAAGGAACCAATTGTTTTAAAATAAGCAGGGATGCTAGATATATAGAGTGGGCTTCGAAGAATGAATGACATGATATTAAACATTCATATTTTTCTCCTGAATAATTCAACGTAGTTAGTACGACCAGGATGTGTCACATCACACTCATAAGTAAACATTTACACTAGAGTTTGAGCTTGGATTTGCCACTTATCTTATATCTCATCTTGATGTATTTTTAGTTGTAAACAGAACTTCAAATGAATATACGTTTGGGGATGATGATGACCGTGGTCACATACAACAATTATTATCCTTTCATGTTGTTGTTCTGAGTCTTTTCTGTTCTATGCAATTATGAATTTCTGAATCGCCGCATTGGAAGGTGGAAACAAAACTGTGGCTTCAACCTCTCAATCTCACAAAAACAGACACAAATGTATATATGTTTGCAGATCTGCTGTCTTCCTACTCACAATCACTTGTCATATACTAAAATAAAACCAAGATTATTTTCTGAATATACGATTTATATAAGACTGAGTTATGGTTTCATCCCAGTCGTTTGAGATGAGGAGAAGACGAGGGTGTTGCTAGGTAACAGAGCACAGAAAACACAAGCCAAATCGCTTGAATTAGGGCTTGGTTGAGATACTGCACTGATCCCGTAGATGGGCTTTATTTAGTCTATGTGAGTTGTGATCAAGTGCTCTGGTCTGGGCTTTGTGTTGCCGGTGCTTTTGTGGTGACATTTCTAAGGTGATTATTTCAAACGCTACCCAGGCTTATTGTGCATGAAACGACGTTGTGAGAAAGAACGTTACCGTCGATAGATTGTCCAGGACAGGGTGTGTGTATTTTAAAATGACATTTTGGAAGATGTTCAGTGTTATAGACACCTTATAAATTTTAGTTTATGACTCATGAAAGAAAAAAAGGGACTTTAAAAAAGCGAGTTTGAAATTTACAATGGATGAAAAAGATGAAAAATTAGTTAATAGAGATGATGAGAATGCAAAAGCACATACTGGTTTAATGGCATCCAGGGTGTCTTTCATATCTTGCAGCCTCTCATTTCAAATCCCATTCGAGTTGAGCTATTAAAAATGAGACACATTTTGTCCTTTAAGACAAATAAAACTAATTATATCCATTTGTTTATGGTCCATTTGTACCATCAAATAAATCAAATCTCTTGATCTACCCTTGTGAAAGGGAAAGTTCTCCCAAAATATGAAAATTTAGTCATCATTTACTCAACCTTGTGTCTTTCCAAACATGTATACATTTCCCAAAGCAACATTGGACCCCAATGACTTTCACTGTATGAATTTTTTTTTTCAAAGAAAAAATAAAGTCATATAGGTTCGGATCAATATGCGGTTAAGTCAGTAGTGGCCTTTGCTATATTTCACCCGTTTCACTCGAAATGGGCCTCTTAACAGAAGGGGTCCACATGCACTGGAAAAAGAGCCCCGCACCCTGCTATCATGGAAATTAATGGAGGCTCGAGGCAAAAATGCCACCAAAATGAATAAAAATGCCACCCCCCCCAAAAAAAAATCAAGATATATGGGGCAAAAATGTCTGTGTTGTTAGGCACAGCGCGAAGCGGAGTGCCTGCAACCCCTTCAGCCGTGACTTATTCACGATACAGCTCTAGCCTCGAGTACCTTATTGCTTTTATAAAACAGTTACCACACAATACAAATATTAAAGCCAGAAATATTTATCAATGCAACTTTCATGAAGTATACTGTCACTAAAAGCCTTCCTTCTGCCGGAATAAATAGTCCCTGGCCATGGACAGCAACAGAAGTTACATTATTACGCCATTAGATGGCTTCAAAGACTGTCTTTATAAGTGTGTCAGTCAGTAGCGAAGATTTTTACATTGAAAAGACGGAATTGTTGTGATCACGGAACAAGACGCAACTGACAAATACTTTGACTAGTGCTGTCAGTCACGGGAAAACCCCTTAAATGTTAAAAGGACAAGATAATACATCGGACATTTAAATAGATTTTTTATTATGAACATACTGACCTGAAGAAAAAGGCTAAATCTCTTTCTCACAATACTCTTCTACATAATACAGTAAGCTTCAATGAACAATATCAATTGAGAACATACAGTTTACGTTGCTAAGAATGGTTGCTAAGGGTGTTGTGTAGCGATACACAGAGCCGTTGGGTGAAGCGGTCATAGCTCATAGGTAGCTAATCAGAATCAAGGACAGGAGCTAACCGTTTTGTGAAGTAAAATATCTACCGCCTTCCATATTCAACTTGCGAAGAAAGTGTAACACCTCTCGCAATTCAAAATGCTTACGCTACGTCCTATGCCTTTCATATTCAACTTATGAAAAAAGCATAACTGAAGCGACATAAATGCATACTTACACAAATGCAGGATATTAATATAACTCTGATTGTGTTTATCTGAAAGAAGAAAGTCATATACACTTAGGATGGCTTGTGCGTGAGTAAAGAAAGGTAATTTTCATTTTAAAGTGAACTAATCCTTTAACAATGTTAAATATAACACAGATAATCAAGTGATTGCAGTCGCATTGCATACATTGGATTTTTTGGAGGGGAATGGGTGGCCTCCAACTGTTTGTTTGAAATGGGCCTCCGAATTGCAAAGGCCACCTCTGGGTTGAGTAAATGAAGAAAGAATTTTCATTTTTTAGTGAATTATCCCTTTAAGAACTTGTGTTTGGTCTGGAAATGAATTGGTTCTTTGTATCATATAATGCAATTAGATGGAAATATGTTTTTGTTTTTTTTTTGTTTTTTGTTAGGCAGTGAAGGATGATTCACAATCGAGGTATATTGTCATCTGAGGTAGATTCAGATGGAAGTTGCTTTGCAAGTGAGCATGTAAATCCTGCAGGTTGGACATTTGGATTATCTATAGCACATACAGCGTGTCTCTGAGTGTGACAGTGGAATGTACGTATAAGATCGCAGCTGTGAAAGGTGTCTTTTTGTTGAGCGAACCTTGAGCTGCCAACAACAGGAGGAACAAATTAGAAATTCAACGGTGTACAGTCACCATGGAGACCACTATTAGGATGACAAGGACACTACATTATGTGGGAGCGGAGATGTCTTGCAGGTTCATGCCTCTTGGTTAGCTTTTAATTAGTTGCGAGTAAAATACAAAACTTAAACAGAGGGGTCAGGGTCCGCTGATTTACCTTGGATTGAGGTACGACTAGAACTGTCAAATTAATTGTGTTTTCTGTGATCAAACACAGACCCGCTAGACAGAAGTAGGAGGGAGGGAGAGCGAATGACAAACACAAAGAGACAATTACCAGTCTAGACATTACGTATATTAAATGATTTCTTTTTTTATATAGTATATAGTGACAATAAAATGTATTGGATTACAATATACGGTAGGAATCAGCTGTTTTGTTGTATCACCCTGTTGCATTTGTCTTTGGAAAAAAGCAACAAACAGCCAACCTTTTTTTTTTTTTTTTTTTTACATATCTGACTCAAATCTGTTTAGGTGTTTATAATGTCTGTAGCTATGTCTGAACTCATTTTTTCCATATCTAAGGCTTCACTGTGTAGTAAATACTGAATGAGTAAACAAGTGCATTTTCAAACACAGCATATGCATGAAAATATCCTCTCAGGCCCCTCATGAGTTCAGCATCACAGTGTTATGCCAGAATAGACACGAAGAGAGGCAAAATTCCAATTTTCTGTGCTTTCCTCTCAATTGTTGTTGAAGAAAGTCCCTTGGCATCACTGAAGCTTAAGTCATTACTACTACTGAAAATGATGTATAGCGGATGTTGAGTATGCTACCTGAACAAATGCATCCGATTTCATCACTTGCAATATATATATATATATATATGACAATATATATAATGACAACACAATACTGTTGCAACACAATGTGTATTTTTCAGCTGTTTTTACTTGCAGCCTTCAGCCTTTGCTCAAACAAAGCTGCTGTATGTCCTCCATTGTTTACTGTCACTTTCTTCTTCACGTGAGAATGACGTCAATTGCTTCTTTCCAGCATACACCACGCCTATCAAGTAAGGTTACTGTTGGAAACGCAAGCCGGATCATGGTTTGCTGTCCCGAATCGTACTGTACTGTACTGTACTGTACTGAACTGAACCGTACTGCTCGGTGGAAATGAGCCATAAGTGACTGAACGTGGCATGGTTGTTGGTGCAGACGGCTGGCCTGAGTATTTGAGAAACTACTGAGCTACTATGATTTTCACGCACAACCATAGGGTTTACAGACAATGGTCTGCAAAAGAGAAAATATCCAGTGATTGGCAGTTCCGTGGATGAAAATGCCTTGTTGATGCCAAAAGGTCAGAGGAGAATGGCCAGTCTGGTTCGAGCTGAAAGAAAGGCAACAGTAACTCAAAGAACCACTTGTTACAACCGAGGTCTGCAGAAGACCACCTCTGATTGCAGAACACATCGAATATCAAAGCAGATGGGCTACAGCAGCAGAAGACAACAACGGGTGCCACTCCTGTCAGCTAAGAATAGGAAGCTGAGGTTATGATTTGCACGGCTCACTAAAATTGGACAATAGAAGATTGGAAAAACATTTCCTGATCTGATGAGTCCTGATTTCTGCTGCGACATTCAGAAGGTAAGGTCAGAATTTGGCGTAAACAACATGAAAGCATGGATCCATTCTGAAATCATCTAAAAACTGGTTTCTTGAACATGACAATGAGTTCACTATACTGAAATGGCCTCCACAGTCACCAGAATTATATCCAATAGAGCACCTTTGTGATGTGGTCGAACGGGAGATTCGCATCATGGATGTGCAGCAAACAAATCTACTGCAACAGAGTGATGCTATCATGTCATCTCTGAGGAATGTTTCCAGCACGTTTTTGAATAGTTGAAGGACTAAAATGACTAAAGCTGATATATATATATATATATATATATATATATATATATATATATATATATATATATATATATTAGGGCTGTCAAAATAACGGAAAAAAAAATAACGCAGATTAATCCATTCCGTATTGACCTTTGAACCTGGAGCCGTTCTAGCCACTATTCGACTGTAAAATGAAGGAGGGAGATGACTGCTGCGCTGACGGACAGAACGAGCAGAGCTCCTCCCTCGTGTGAGCGAGCTCTCTCTGTCTTTAAAGTAAAGTAAGCACCGTCTTTGCACTCTCTCTACCTCTCACATAATAATCTAAATCAACTGACACGATGCTAAAAGTTCGTAAGACCGAATCCATGCTTCAAGAGGCACATTCGGAGAATGTTTTCCTGAATAACCGCTGGGTGTGAATAGTGCTCAAAAGAACATCACCTCATCTTCTCTGACAGGCGTCCTGCACTTGCAGCTGACATAAACCACACTTTCAGTAAACAAAAAGAAAATCCTATCCAGTGGTGAAGTGTTTTCTGTGTTGACAAATCTTTTGCGATATCCTAATAACAGTCGCGATTCGCACGCAGCACGTCAACGTCCGCTAATGTCCAATTCGCGACCTAATGACTCATTTGAACAGATTCATTTTAATGAATCATGACAACAACTGATCTGTCCACACGGTCTATAATGAATCATTTACTCGAACAACTCTGAAATGAGAACATAAGTGTGCTTACCCCATTTAGCAAGAGTGGTTAGTAAAATTAGCCTTAATAATCCACAATATTTTCAGGTTATTTAAATGTCAATGTGAATAGTAAATTAGGCCTACCTATAAATTCAGTTAGAGACTGGAGTGAGGTGAAACCAGAACAAAGCAAGTTGTTGTTAGCTATGTGCATTCAATTGCATATGGTAGAAAATTATATTATTAGTTAATATAACTTCTAAATGCTACTTTTCAGGTTTAGCAAAAAAGCATCTTCTCTTACAAAGCTATAAAATCACTTTTTTTTTTTTTTTTTTTTGCAAAGAGGGCAAGAAAGAATTACAGTGAGAGTGACGGGTACTTTGTTGTCAGTATCGGGCTCGCAGATCACGTGGGTAGGGCACCTTTTACTGTTTGTGTGGATGACCATGTCTGTCACCACCAAAGACCATTGTTGACCCAGGAAAAACCCTGCATTGATTCATTTAAATTTAAATATTTAATACTTTCACAGCAAAAATTATGTATGCCATTAATTTAGATTAATTAATCACAGAGTATGTAATTAATTAGATTAAAATTTGTAATCGATTGACAGCCCATATATATATAATATATATATATTATTATAAAGCTAGCCTATATAGAAATATATAAAAACAAAAAAAAAAAATAAAATAAAAATTATAAAAATTAAACTACAATGAAAATAATAATATGTAAATAAAAGCTAATTCAAAATAACTATATAATACTATATAATAATAATACTAAAATAACACTTAGTCCCCCTGTGGTGAAAATCAAGCTTTTTATGTTGTTTATATGTCTCTGTGGTGTTTTTAATATGCTTTAAGACAAACCATGTGCAAATTCATCAGTCAACACCATTGCTGAGTATTTTATCCATAAAACTGCAGTGAACCAAAGACAGTCTCAAAAACGGCGTTTGAAATCGCCTGTGTTTCTGACGTCACAAACTACCTTGTAACCAGTCACATCAACGTGTGATTGTCAATGTGTGGATCTCTGAACTGGTGTGAGTGAGTGGAGGTGGGTCCTAATTTGCATATTCATAGATCCACGTATAATAAATTAAGCAAGGGTGTTACATTCAAGCTATTTTAAAGCATGAAGAATTTTTTTCATAAAAAACATGTTTAAATATGCACTTTTGGTGATAAAAGATGAGTTTTAAGGGATAAAATTATTGACTACAATAACAATAAAATATTACATTTATTATGTCTGCCATCTTTCATTGAGTGCAGTGCGTTCTAGAATTGGACTCTTTTGATTCTGCCATATAATTTGGACAAAATCAGGCATCTAATTAAGTAGCCTACCTTTTGGAAAAGCCTTTGCTTTGGGAACACAGCTATGGTGAAAATGACTAGGTTATGGAACAGAGCAACAGTTCCTCTGTCAGCACAGTCAGGCCGACTGCTGCTCTGGCCACTCCCATGCTTTCCATAAGGCTTATTCAACAGATTGTTATGAAAACGTGTTGACATGATAAATGCGTATCCTACAGTACTTCCTCCCTGCTTCTTTCATTCTACTATTGTCTTCCTTTCTCTCTCTCTGACACACTTTCTCTCATTCTGTTACCCTTGCACACACACATACACTCTTTTTTTCCATCACCACCATGAAGCACAAATATACTTTCACATTCTGTGAGTAATTGGCCATAGAGGATGGACGCTGGCAGATCGAGTGTTTGAGTGTTTCTTTGTGTGTGTGTGTGTGTGTGTGTGTGTGTGTGTGTGTGCTTGCTCTGCCTTATTTATAGTAGACCTCCATATAGGGCACCTGCTTAAGTGTACTGCTTCACCTACTCATCTCAGCTGGGATATACACAACCCATATGTGTCTGTAATTGGGGCAAAAATCACAGTGTTCCACGCAGACACACCCTGGAGGCTATTAAAGATCACGAAAAAGGAAGTCATCAACTGTTTTTTACATTTTTTCCATGTCTGCTCATCATCTGTGCTTCCTAAATCGTTAGTTTCTATTCACTTTTGAGAGGAAAAGAGAGGAGAAATGTCTATTTTCATTCATCTTTCTTGTGCTGTGTGATAATAACCTCAATCTGGAATGATCCACTGGGTCATTGGTCTATTGCAATTTCCATCATCATTTTTATTAGCCGCATCCATTTCCACCC
This sequence comes from Chanodichthys erythropterus, assembly GCF_024489055.1. NCBI lineage: Eukaryota > Metazoa > Chordata > Actinopteri > Cypriniformes > Xenocyprididae > Chanodichthys > Chanodichthys erythropterus. Next base: position 11,444,881 of record NC_090229.1, read on the forward strand.
CTTCTGTGAGAGATCTCTCATTTTGCAGTTGACTATTATTAGCAGGTCCTTTCTGGCTCTTAAACTGTTCTGCTCATTAATTTTAAGCAGATTAAGTGACATCACGAAATGTCTCATTTTCTCGCCTCACATTTGATGGGTGCAGTTATTCGCTTTCAAATTAGTTTATGATTTGGTTTCTTCAATTCTCTAGTTATTTTTTTGTCATAAAGGTGCTGTATTTTTTTAAATAAAAATGTTGTATTTATTCATTTAAAAAATTGACAAATTAAGAAAGGATGTGGTAATATATGAACTTGTTATTGCTGTTTTTAATTGCCCCTTCAAAGAATGCAGAATTCAGTTTCCTCTGTAACACAGCATTATTTAAATGCTCCAGTAGAAAGAAAATGTTCTTTCCAGGTCTGTTCTACAGATACTAGTATGACAAAATATACAGACACAAACATGTCATATAAATTAGTTTTTAAAATAATGATGGTGTTCCATGTTTAAAGAGAGTACAAGTTTTAGTTCAGGAATCTCAAGATTCTTAAAAGACAATTGCACCCTCCATTACACCTGAAGAAATATCTTTGAACTCTGACAGTGTTGTTCCACTGATCATGTTTCTTTGTGACAATTTGTGTCATTACTAGGCCAACAAGTACTATCTCGCGCACAGGCCTGTCAGTAGATCTTGCAAACGCGCCGGAAGAGCGAGTTTAAACACCAATTATCTCTGAGCTCAAAGTCAACTGAACAAGCTGCTCCAAGAATAGAGATGCTTACACTTGGTACGGTGTCTGTTGTGAGTGAAAAGAATGTTATAGTGCTTGTAATTGATAATCCTCAATCATTCTGGGTTTGTTCTGTATGTTTTCTTTATTTGAAATGTATATAAACTCCATACAGAAACGGCAGCGGGGCTTGAGGAAGAGATGTTGGAAAAATAAGAGTTTAGTGACGTCAGTGGGAAAGGAACGTGTTTCAGAGACAGAAACACTTTTTTTTATTTTTATGATTTTTTTATTTATTTATTTTATTATTATTTTTTTTTTTTTGTAATAAAGCGAACCGAAGAATAGTTCACGTAACCTGTATTTAGAAAGTAAATAACGTCATTTGGATTTCAAGCCAACCTACTTTCTGAGAAGGAACTAGGCTACATGAAAGAAAGTGATCACGATAAGGCGTTTTGACCATATGTGAACGGTTAAAACTTTTGATGACTGTGTAGCCTATGCATAAAATGAGGGGAAATGTTTTTTTTTATTTTTTATTTTTTTATCGCTCTTTGATTTAAATGGACAAAACTTACATTAATATTGACGATAACCTGGTATTTGAAGAAAAAACATAAAGTAACCTATTCGGAGTATTTTTGCATGTCTATAGAGATTGTCTCGCTTACAGCTAAATTTATGCTCTGAGTAGCGGTTGGAGAGCCAGCACGCGCTCAGACACATTCGCGCTGTTGTGAGGGGTGGCCAAGCGCGCGTGCCAACCTTCAACAAACCACATTCGCGCCTCACCGCACACACAGTGAAGATGGAGCTTGTTGAACACTGTCGTTGATGCGTTGAAATATATATTTATATATAAAAACAACCATTTACATTAAGTAAGTGAGATGGAAGAGTGACGGAGGCTGGCAAAACAGACCTGGAGACATTCAAAAACGATGGCTTTTTAGTTTTACCATGGTGTACTAAACATGGGTGCTGATTTCTACGGTTCCTCAGAAAAGAGTTTGCTGTCCTCCTGTTAAAAAGAACATCTTCATGGGATGTACGACTGGATATTCGGATTATAAACGGTTTTATTCCCCATTTTACTTTCAGGTAATGATACTTTTGGTGTTTTGGCGTGTGTAGGGATGTCTGTTGGAGTAAGCTACGTGTTGCGCGTGCTTGGAGGATGCAACGGTCGTTTATTAACTCGTCGTTTGTCATAACAGGGAAACTCTTTCATTTTGGATGATTATTTGCAGTTCACCATGTGGAGGTAAATCGCACTTTTGCACCTGTTTAGAGGGGCTAAGATTTCTCTGTTTTTGCTCCACACAGAATGGCTCGCTTCGGAGACGATGTTCCCGGTCTGCTGGGAGCCGGGGATGGGGGTTCGGAGCGCAGTCGGAACCGGGATGCTCCCGCGGTATCCACAGGTGGAGTTTCACCAGCCTTCAAACAAACCAAAGCGCAGCGAGCCCGAACTATGGCCCTGTACAACCCCATCCCAGTTCGACAGAACTGCTTCACCGTCAACAGATCGCTTTTTATCTTTGGAGAGGACAACGTCGTTAGGAAGTATGCTAAGAAGATCATAGAATGGCCATATCCTTTTGTCTAAACGGTAAAACACGCCCTGCCCCCTAAAACACCAACTCGGTGTTGACAGCTCATGCAAATGTGCTGTCAACACGTTTTACAAAAGCACATGCAACTCCTGTGTTTATTTCTGCTGATCTGAAACTCAAAATTGACCAAGCTTTTATAGGTTAAATATGTTACAGTCCCCCTCAAAATTTCTCCATTAATTTTATTTTTTTCTTGCTTGCATATTGTTTCTGTAAACAAACTTTGTTACAGGGTAATAGGACTTAAAGCCTCACAAAAATATCAAAATTAGACTACTGTTAATTCAGAAATTTCTAACATGATTATCTTATGGCAGGTGTATTCAAGTCTTTTGTGAATGTGAATTATTTATGCAATGAATTTATTAAAATGCCTCAGATATAAAAGTTAATCAAAAATACATTCAGTTCATGCAATTCATGAATACAGTTGGATGTTTTTGTGGGGCTTAAATTAAAAATATGGTGTAACTGTCTGAAAATTGTATAAAGAAAATGAAAAACAGAAATGAAGCAATTTCTGTTGTTTTAAAATATGAACAATTCAAAGTTCTGTTCAGTTTGCACACTTCCGTGCATTCAAGGTTTTTACTTGATGGTTACACCACTAGACTTACTTTTTTGAGTCATTAAATTGAAAATTTTGTAGATAATTACAAAAAATGTTTTTCATCACAACATTTGCATTTCTAAGATATTTTTATGTTTTAGATCATTTTTTTTTTTTTTTAAATAATCTGACCCACTAACATAGTCATTTGTATCAGCAAGATGGCCTTGTAATGTCACAAAGTGAAAATTTATGTATTCTATTTCATAATACACTTCCTGATATTTTACACTACATAATTCCTTGAACTGACTTGCTTTCAGGACCATGGACAGGGGAGTCAGAAATATATCAGGAGCAGGGCTTTATAACTCAGGGTTAAAAATGGTGAGGGTTAAAAAGATATTGATTAAGGGCTAAGTATAGTATGAAAGGACATATGTGAAAGTAGCATATGTGTGTTTTAGCATTTCAAATTACAATCTGTGTGTAAGTGTTTGATGATGAGGATTATGTTTTGTTGTGAGCTTTCTGTGTAATTAATGCGCTGTCAAGCTGGTTCCTGATGATGAAGAAACATAAACAATTGTTGATGAGTTTGTCAGGAGAGGGAGGAGAGGTAAACCCAGCAACCACATGATCCCCACAGGAGGTTTTTGGACGCATGTCATTGATTACAGACTTCAAAGTGCCATGGTGTGATTAAAAAAAGCCTTCTCTATGATGCAAATTAGATGAGTCAGTGACAGGACATGATAAGGCTGTCGACCATAGTTGACACAGGTGTGCACTACTGGAACAATTGTAGGGTTTTCATTTGCCCTTTTTTTAATGTCACAGCAGACATGACTGTGTGTCTTAGCATTTACTTAAATTAGGCAGAGCTCAGTGACTAACTGTAAAGAATCTATAAAAGCCTTGCTGTAATCCATTTATCATAGAGTTTGGTGGTTTAAAGCATTACAGTGTTTAAGCTTTAAAGTAATTTTAGGGGAAAGTAAGAGTGTCATTTGAAAGCCATTCCCAGGTGGAGCACAGTGAGTGTGTGTTTATATATATATAATATATATTCGGTAACATTTTAGTATGGGGAACAGTTCTCGCTTTTAACTAGTTGCTTATTAGCTTGCATTGGTTGTTTATATATTCTACCCCATACCTAAACTTAAAGGGTTAGTTCACCCAAAAATCAAAATTCAGTCATTAATTACTCACCCTCATGTCGTTCCAAACCTGTAAGACCTTTGGTCATCTTCAGAACACAAATGAAGATTTTTGATAAAATCCGATGGCTCAGTGAGGCCTCCATTGACAGCAAGATAATTAACACTTTCATTTCCCAGAAAAATACTAAAGAAATATTTAAACCAGTTCATGTGACTACAGTGGTTCAGCCTTAATGTTATGAAGCAATGAGAATACTTTTTGTGCACCAAAAAAAAAAAAATAACGACTTTATTCAACAATATCTAGTGATGGGTGATTTCAAAACACTGCTTCATGAAGCCTCGAAGCTTTACGAATGTTTTGTTTCGAATCAGTGGTTCGGAGCGTGTATCAAACTGTCAAAATCATGTGAACCATTGAAATTTTGAAACACTTATGATGTAACATAGCCTCGTTTTCTGAAATCACATGACTTTCACGCTTCGAACCACTGATTCGAAACAAAAGACTTCGAAGCTTCATAAAGCAATGTTTTGAAATCGCCCATCACTAGATATTGTTGAATAAAGTTATTTTGTTTTTTTGGCGCACAAAATGTATTCTCATTGCTCATCGATCATAACATTAAGGTTGAACCACTGTAATCACATGAACTGTTTTAAATAGGTTTTTTGTACCTTTCTGGGCATTTGAAAGTGTAAATTAACTTGCTGTCAATGCAGGCCTCACCGAGCCATCGGATTTTATCAAAATTATCTTAATATGTGTTCCGAAAATGAATGAAGGCCTTATGGGTGTGAAACAAGATGAAGTTGAGTAATTAATGACAGAATTTTCATTTTTGGGTGAACTAAGTCTTTAAACACTACAACAACTACCTTACTATTAATAAGCAGTAAATGTAGAGTTTATTGTTAAAAGTCGTAGTTAATAGTGAATATGTGTTCCCCATACCAAAGTGTTACCATAATAAAATAAGATTAATTCTACATAGAAATCCATCTATCGTCACATACTTAAATATGTAAAATACTGGCTTTTAATAAATCTTGGTTATCTATGCAGTAGAAACTATTTTTTTTTAATCACTCTTTTTTTTTTTTTTTTTTTAAATCTGTTAAAGCCCCTTTTGAAACCGAAAAAGGGCTGTGGCATTCCCTTTTCCCAAAAAATTTGAACACCCACAGTGCACTTTTGATTTTGGCACCACCTGTCTGTCGACCCGATTGTCTGTGGGCAGCAAGTGCGGGAAAAAAATGCAGAAGTTCTGCCTGTAGTTTTAACAAGAGCTCTGGAGCTGTCAAAAGCCTGCCTGACAATGCAAAATAACATATTGTGCATCATCTGATGAATTTTTGCTGACAAATATACAGGGAAATCTGGATGATGTTACAAAGCTGGTTGAAAATCACTGAACTTAACAAGTATGATTGTTTATTGTTTATATGTTTTAAAACATATTTCAGTGACATTTGATGTTACATTTGATGCAGCTATTTGCTCAGACATCTAAAAACAAACATCTAAATGTGAAATGAGTATGCAAGCTATAAAGAGAAACTTCTCGCACTATTCAGGCGAGGACTGTAAAGTGTGAACCGATCTGAGCCTTACACAGAGGTGTCACTTCCAGAGAAGAGTGGCTTTCGATAACGTGATTCCCTGCTCTTGGTTGACTCAAATTCTTTACTTGGGTTGAATGTCATTCCCGTTGTTTTGAATACCATGAAGGAGAGATGAAATTAGAGCGGGTGCTTGCTGTAATCATGTGACAAAAGGTTTGGTTGTTGCCTTTGTAAGACTGTAACATGCTTAACGTTACAAGCGGTTCAGCAGCCTAATGATGAAAGAAGGAGAGCGATTGAGGGCGGTGATATCATGGAAATGTGCTTGTCTACGTTGATTGATATGCCTTTGTGTGTTCCTGCTTTCATTTGCAACAGCGTGACTCAGTATGTGTGTGTGTGTGCCTGCATGTTAAATTCAATTATAGCATCTATCTGGTCACGGCTCTCTTGTGTATCTAATGGCCCACTTGCGACATAATGCAAGTGTCAGTGTCTGTGATCACTTTAGGCAGATTTTAAGCATATGGTCTCACATCTCTCACTCTTAAGCTGAGAGCTTCGGGGAGCTGAAGAGATGGAGGCCCTGCTAATGGTGCTGTAATGACTTGGCATTGCCCCAAAATGAATGCAACTAGAGTCTGTTCCTAAGAGAAAGGAGAAGACTACTTCCCTGTGAGAGTGATACTCAAGTGTATTACAAGGAAAGATCTACAGTATAATTAAATGTATGTCGTAGACTCATTATGGATCAGATTTGGTGTCATTATTAGCCAATGGTAATAAGTTTCATGACTTTAGAGGTGTTGACACCCACCTTAGAAATTGCTTGTAAGAGCTCTATTTTAAAACCTAGCAAGCTGTCTACGGAGGGAACATTTAAGGCATCATAAACATGTTACTGAAAGACTGTTCTAAAAGGTAGGCATCTTAATTATGCAGACTCCTAAGATACCTCATTTTGACCAAGGTTTTTAAGGTTACCATCTGTTTTATCCCTCACATAGAAGGCAATCCCAGAATTAATTGTAAGAGAATATCTCCAAGATTCGAAGGTGACATAAATATATGTCGCCTTGTGTAGAAAGCTGAAAAGTATTTCAGTATTGGAAAGTATTTTTTTACCCAATATTTTTATTGAATTCTATCTCTTATTAGAGTATTGCACTATTAGCTTAGCAACATTATCAAAATGAATTGTGATAAAGTTATATTACTTGTGTGTCTGTGTGCTTTTTCTTATTAGACACTGTTAAGGTGATGGTATACGGGGCAACTTTTTGAGCAATGTTGCCATCAATGGGCAACCTGGTGAGACAGGGCAACTAATTATGGCAACGAATAGTTGGCAGCAACGAATCTGAGAGGAGCAAATCTATTGCCAACCCAATAAATAAACACTTGTTAGGCACTTTATTTCAACTTTTCAAATATTTTCTTGATTTCTATTAAATATATATGCCTTTTCGATCTGATTTGTGATGGGAAAAGGGAGAAGAGCGAGTTTGGCAAAAGGCGGATTCGAACCCGGGTTGATCGCGTCAAAAGCTACTTTCACATACCACATGCCCTACGGCCTATGCCACTGTAAATGTTGAACAGAACACGCCTTTTAGCATTTAACTGAAAACATTCAATGGGTAAATTGCAGCCTATATACATTAAATTGGACACCTGTTGGTATTTTAAGCATTAAATTCCCTGTTTTGGGTTGACACATGACAACTTACCAGCGTAAAAATATATAAGTTTACACTCCTTTTCTTCACTCCCCTGCCGCTGAGAGGCCACCATCTTGTTTGAATTTTTTCCAAAATCTCCAAACCGGTCACGTGATCGGCTGCTAGCATTCTGATTGGAGGATCTCAAAAAATGCCCACGACCAATCTAAAGTATCCAGATAGAAATTTGTTGCTCATTCTCAATGGGAAAGTGCCCAAACAACATTGCTCAGCAACATTGCTCAAAAAGTTGCTCCTTGTATCATCACCTTTAGATTTGGAACATGCTATTGCCAAACTCTTTTGAAATCTATTGCAATTCTAGTGTCTGTCACGCCATTCACGCAAAATGCATTTTCCATTCCACTTTTCCATTGTTTTTCTATGTAAACGCATGCTATACTGATGTGTTTGACTTTTGTGCTCACGACTCGCATCTTTTGCAGTGTCTTGCACATGACACGGCATTCTAAAAATGCAAGTGCTAAAGTAAAAAAAAAAGTTCCACTGACATGCATCTCACTTTTTTTAACAGCAAAAGAACATTTATGTATGAACCGGCCCTAAGAGCATTATTTGTGTGGCATGCAGAGAAGCTGTCTATGTATACTCCAAATCAGTTAGTTATGAAGTTTCATGATTTTTAGAATGCTGACTTAGAAGGCAGCTATATGTAGGCAGCGCACTAGGTTTTGGAACAGAGCTCAGGTCTGGTCTCATTGTCTAACCCACATATGCATTTCATATTCATGCATCCTAAATGGATGGTTCTTGTTGCATCAGATTGCACTGTATGACAGCTGTGGCAGAGCAGGAAAAGTATTAACCCCTGCGATGTCTCTTAATTATGATGCAACCAAACAATGTAGGGAACAGCTGTTGAATAAGAATTTTCTAGGCTCGGTGCATTTCGCTGTCAAACAAAGACATTGTGACCTCCCCAAGGGTAAACCAGCTCTCATGTTTCTGTCAAGCTCTTTTTGAGTGTTTTTCTAGATGCTGATGACACAGTCAAGATGTCATCAGGATGCTACTGTTTATTGTTATGGTTTCTTCAAGGTTACATCAAAGCACTTATTTAGTTTGCTTCACAAAAAAAAACCTAAAAAGCTTTAAAAAAAAAAAAAAAAAACTTTGACAAAAAGAAAGTTGAGTCACACAGACCACAGAATCTTCCTCCAATTTAGATGCATGTGTCTACACAGTCTTCATTCATATGGGAGCAACAGTCAGCATTTGCATGTGGTGGTATCGGATGCAGTCCAATTTTGCTCATTTGATCCTTTCAAATAATGAACTTTCCTCTTTTGGATTTGCTAATGTGATACACCATGGGATTTGATCAGAGTTCTAATTGTGGACTTTTGAAATATATCTGAAATCAGTGGCTTTTGAAAAGGATTATTGAAGCTTAAGCTTGTTAACATGGATTTGTTATATCATTCATGCATTTATAATGGATTCTTAATTAATTAATTATTTTATTTCCTGTAGTGGATACATCATTTTCTGTGCAACAACATGGCAAGTTTCCATCAACAAGTGATTTGTCTGTCCACATTGAAAGCATGAATACTGCTGAAAGTAACATTCACTTTCACAACCAATCGTAAGATAATTGATGTTTCATGTACATTTATGAGGAGAAGAATTTTGGACCAGTGAGATAAAAGTGAGTGAAGTTGCACAGCAGGAATAAAAAACAAGCAATCAACAAAATGTCCTTTTGCAATATCGAGTATAATCAGGAAAAATATTAATTAAAAATTTTAATTACACAAGATCAAAATTTAATTTTTTTATCTGTTGTAAATTAAATCATAACAGATAGTGAATTTGTGAAGAAAGACACACCTCATATGTACACACAAACATGCACACACACAGAGGCCTGTGGCATAACCAAAGGTCACACCGGTTTGCAAAACAGCATGTTCACGAGCCCTGTGTGGTGCAGCATCGACAACCTGTGTGAGAGAGCGGTAATTTAGGAAGGCTTTGTTTGAAGTGCTGCTCGACGTGTGATTTGAGCTCAGGCTGATGAAGCGCTGGGAGGAGGGGCAGAGATGTGTCTACAGCGAAATGCAGTCATTTGGTGGATTGGAAAACTTACAGATGAAGTCATTAGGGAAGAACATGTTTGTTAGGTTGTGTGTAGGCAGTGATTGTCGAGGAGGGGTGGAAGCACGTGTTGTTTCCTCTGTTAGTGACGCACATTAGAAGGAGATCATCAGGTGATGTCATTATTTGTCATCATGGTTCCTGAAGTGGGCCGGTTTGGCCATGTGGTCAGGTGGACAGGTTGGTTGTGGCGGGTCGATGGCGTATATGGGAAGGACAGGGCTTAATGAAGTGAGTGGGCCGCTGTGCCGCTCGGCCGGTGGGAAAGCCACAGCTGTTCGCCCCTCTGATCCCCACTGTGTGGCTGAGGGAGGAAATACCCCACCGTGCCTATGCTTACTCAATAATTGATCCTGTCAATCGGCCCTATGCCTCCCTCCAGTGAACAGGAGAGGGAGAAACAGAAGATTTGGTGGGGGGTGTTAAGGACCTCTTCATTTGCCTTAATCAGGTTTGGAAAACCACCTGAGGAATGAGATTTTTAAAGTCAATATCAAATTAACCCTATTTGCTTTCCTAATTCATGTTCCTGATCTTTTTGTGCCTGGTATCATTCTAAAGAAATAAAGCTTGCATTTTTAATCAGTGCTGAAAATATAATCTTCTACAGTTATTCAGCATAATCTTCAAGTTGCTCTGTCTCTGAAACAACATAACTTTTAATATTATGTTGTTAATGTTACTGGTTAATGTTAACCAGTAGCCAAATAAATATTTATTTATTGCTTTAGAATTTTGCAGTAGGTAATGCGTCCTTTTCCAATATTTAAAGCATAAGTTTTGCCTCTTTGTCGCCATCTTTGTTTGAAACCTGCAATTGTACATTGGCGCGGATGAATGTAATGTTTGTTTGTTGTCAGTCACCGCACCGGTGTTGATACTGTACTTTGGAATCACAAATTGTCAAAAATGTCTCGGAAGTATGAACAAAATAAGAATTTTCATCGATCGCTTAGCTCGAATCACGTCAAACCATGCAAATTATTATTATTGTTATACTTTGTTCTTAAATTGTTAATGTTAACAACATCAGCATTGCATGACTATGTGTATTTAGTGTGTACTAGCGTTACCGTAGATTTCAATTTCTGTAGTCACTCCGCAGTCTAAAGCCTTTTGCTTTTGACTACAGGTGAATCTCCAGTTGTCACTGATGATTGTCATTTGGACCTTTCTGGATTACAATCTGCCATCAAACTGATAAATTTAATTTAATTTTTCCCTCGGAAACCCACCAGTACCATCCGGATTAGGAAACATTGTTACAAGTTTACCGTTGTGAATCAGGTTAAGGTTAGGAGAGAGTTTTGAACACTTGCTGGTTATGTACTGCTCAAAAATTGACTTTGGATAATTTTTAACCAAAAAAAGTTACGGACTGCAGCTTTAAAGGGTTAGTTCACCCAAAAATGAAAATGTCATTTATTACTCACCCTTATGTCGTTCTCCACCCCTAAGACCTTCGTTCATCTTCGGAACACCAATTAAGATATTTTTGATTAAATCCGATGGCTCAGCGAGGCCTCTATTGCCAGCAATGGTACTTCCTCTCTCAAGATCCATAAAGGTACTAAAAACAAAAGATTCATAACGCTCCAAAGCAGTGTTTTGAAAACGGCCATCACTATATATTGTTTAAAAGTTGTTATTTGTTTTTTTTGGCGCACAAAAAATATTCTCCTTGCTTTGTAATATTAAGGTAGAACCACTGAACTCACATGAACTGATTTAAATATGTTTTTAGTATCTTTATGGTTCTTGAGAGAGGAAGCACCATTGCTGTCTATGCAGGCCTCGCTGAGCCATCGGATTTAATCAAAAATATCTTAATTTGTGTTCCAAAGATGAGCAAAGGTCTTACGGGTGTAAAACGACATAAGTTTGAGTAATAAATGACATTATTTACATTTTTGGGTGAACTAAACCTTTAATAATTCAATAATGTAATTAAGGGTATGGCAAATAATGTTACCATACACTGTAAAACCCGATACGTTACGGTAACTCAAACCATTTGAGGAAATGGATTGCCTTAAACCATTTAAGTTTTAAAAATTATTGTATTATTGTATTGTATTATTAGTATTGCAAACTCATAAACATTAAGTTAAATTAACTTATATTTTAGTGTTGATTTAGTCAATCAGAGTAAAGTCATTTCACTCACTCAGTTTGAATTCAGGATAAAAATCTAATTATGTCTTAAAGCAGAACTAAGTAACTTTTTTTACCTTCATAAATAGTTTCATAAATAGTCCTTACGATGGTTAATTGACTTGTAGTGGTGTGTTTGAGGCAAGCACTAACCCCCTCTGGCACGTCTTTGCCAGAATACAGCACTTGCAACTTAAGCTGCATCGACCCGACACAATCTCGCCTCATGTTCACGTTCACGCGAGAGTGACAAAATGCTTTACGGTAATTCAAACACAATGTATATATTATGACTTTATAAGACAATTTCGAAAATTACCCACCTCCATCGAGTGTACTGTATTTGCAAATTACCCACCTCCTCTTTCTTGTACTGTATTTGCAAAACTACTGCGCTGGCGAGTGTTGTAGTCGTTGTAGTCCAGAGCTGCGCTTGGAGTATTTATGACAGTGTTATTCACTGAAGGAAACTGTAGGGGGAGCTTCGCGAATCTTGCTTAGTTCTGCTTTAACAACTATATAGCTAGTTAAATGTTTTGAGGAAACTGATTGCCTTAAATGGCTTAAGTTTATCAAAATCAAAGTAATAAAGTTACATAAGACTACGCACAAACTAACTTTGGTACAAAGTTAGTACAGGATAGATTAGATAAGATTAGATTACAGTACAGGATACATTGAAAAGTATTGTTTCAGAAAGAGAGTATGGTATGGAAATCATGTTTTATCGGGTTTGATTTGGAAATACGTCATGTCACAATAGTAGCCAATTGAACATATCCGTTAAGTAGGGTTTTTTTTAATGAATACTTTTATTTAGCAAGGATGCATTAATTTATTTACAATCACTGATGCATTAATTCAATTAATCACAGTTTTCACAAAAATATTAAACAGCACAACTTTTTTTTAAAACATTGATAGTAAAAAGAAATGTTTCTTGAGCAACAAATCAGTGTTTTAGAATGATTTCTGATTATGTGACACTGAAGACTGGAGTAATGATGCTAAAAACTTCAGCTTTGCCATTACAGGGACAAATTGCATTTAAAAATATTAAAACTTATAATACACTTAACTAAAAACAGTTCTTTTAACTGTATTGTTGATGAAATAAATGCAGCCTTCTTTCTTCTTTCAAACACATTAAAAATGTAGAGCAGCATTTGGGGCCAATGAAAGTATACTGTAGGCTCCCCAGTACAATGACACAAAAATAGAAACTAAGCTAACTGTTTTTTGTTGGTTGATTGTCGCAGCTAGTTGGAACAAAAAGAGATAATAAAGAGGTTTTATTGCTCGTGGCTTTATTGTGTCATGTCTGGTTAGAACACAGTGTTAGAGTGATGTTTGCGATGTTATGAATAGTATAATTTTATGTCTCTCGCTCTCTCTTTCCATGCATCTATTCCTTCTCTGTATTTCTCCTAATCACTTTCTCTCTCATGCTCCAAGCTTCTAGTGGATTGAAATCCAATTCATTCTTTTTGCTCATTGAAAAACACTTACATAGATGATACTGTATCACATTCCATTGCCACATCTTGCACAGCTATTTTGAAATACGTTCCAGTAAAAATGTAGATAGAATCAGAGAGTATGGAAGAGAGAGAGTTTGCTCATAAAGTCACTAAAGTTAGATGTTTGTGAACAGCGATACCTGCGTGATACTGTGGCTAGACTATTCAGTATCTTCCAGTTTCCTGAACTTATTAAGAGCTGATCTGGAGAAATATTGAGTATCGTGTGTCACGGTGGATACAGTGAAAGGATGTTTGTGTAGTCAGTATTGATTGTACGAATGCATTCAGCAGCAAGTATAGAACACTGATGGCTCAGAGACCATATTAACTCTGAGTACTGACTTATGGCAGACAGGAGAGAGCCTGTTGCCACGGAGACCGCTCTCTCTGTCTCTCTACTGCTCTCACATTGTAATGGCTTTAGTCTCTCTTTCTCTCTTTCTGTGACTCTCTCACATTGTTTCACTTTTCATAAAAACTAAAATAACCTCTGTGTATTAAGTGACTTCAAATTAAGTCTTGAGAAACTAAATACTGAATTTCCTAACCAGGTGAGATTTGTTTTATCACTAGTTTATTCTTCTCTATTTTTTCATCTTAAATACCCTAAAAATATACTGTCCATTTTACCAGACCTCCAATTCCAGAACATATGTTGAATTTACTGTTCATGCCAGTGCCAACATATTGACACTAGTGTCATGCTATTGCAACTCAGCAGAGTCTGAGCTTAATTTAATTAACACAAACTGAGGGAAAAAAAGGCACAGAAGAGAGAGACTCTTCCCCAGAGGTCTGTCCTCCAGCTGCCTGTTCTATTTGTACTGAACTCTCTGTCTTAAACAGATTTGGGCTCTTTTATTTACTGTTTTACATCCCCACACACACTGGCAGAATTTGGCAGGGGCCCACATTTCAAAATCCAACATTTTTCTGTACAAATTCAAATCAGTGGCTGACTGTAAACTCACAACCACCAGGGGTCCTGAGAACATCTTGTAAATTTGTAGTTAAGTAGATGCTCTCTTTCAGTTGACAGTACATGACAATGATCTTCATGCACTCTTTGGGCATGTAAGTTTGTGTGTTTGAGAGAGCATCCTTTAGTGCCAGCCTGCAATGTACTGCTGGAGTATACTGGCACATTTTACATCAGCAGCCTTGTACGCTGTTGGAGGACCCCCCCCCACCCCCCACCCCCCACACACACTCACACATGTTTTTTTTGTGAATTGTGGGGACATTCCATAGGCATAATGGTTTTTATACTGTACAAACTGTATTTTCTATGGCCCTACACTACCCCTACCCCTACCCCTGAACCTACCCATCACAGGAAACTGCACATTTTTACTTTCTCAAAAAAAAACTAATTCTGTATGATTTATAAGCCTTTTGAAAAATGGGGACATGGGGTAATGTCCTCATAAGTCACCCTCTCCTTGTAATAACTATGTCAAACCCATATCATTATACAAATTTGTGCTCTGATATGTAAAAAAAACATGCGCACACACACACACACTTAAATACACTCCAGGGTTCCCCCCGGTCATAAAAAAAACCTGGAAAATTAGGGATTTTTTTTTTAATTGTGTGGACAAGTCATTGCAATTTTTTTTTTTTAAAACTCACAAGCCCAAAAAAACAACAACAACAACAACAAAAAAACTCACAAGCCATAGTGGTTCAGTCTGTCAGATTTGTGAGTGAATCATTCTTGTCATTTATTTTCAAATGAGGTGAACCTGAGTAAATCAGGTTCACAAAGGGTAGTGAATTAATCTGAATAAAAATGATTAATTAATCTGCATTTGCTGTAAAAGTAATGGGAATGCATTGTGACTCCATTCAAACTTTGTTTATTTTTTAAAGTGTTAATAAGGTTTTGTATATATGTGAAGAATTCCTTTGCAGAAGCCTCTAAGTCTCTCTGACATATTTTCTTTTAAATGAGCATTTTTTTTTTACTCGCTACTTGCAAAATCCTGTGATTGCCACTGTAACGATGGGCAATTGAAAATATATATATATATATATATATATATATATATATATATATATATATATATATATATATATATATATATATTTTTTTTTTTTTTTAATTGCATTTAAGATAATATTTTGAAAAGTGGTGTCATATTTGCATGTTGAATTCTGGTCTTCTTTCTTGTATTTGCATAATTAATTATGATTGTTTTATTTTTCTTGCAACAATTTACACTAAAACCATTTTTATATTATTCTTTTTCTTCCTTGCAATCATTAATATTTGCTTCAGGAGATATCAATGTAGTTTATTTTCACAATCTTTTTGTAGCATTTACTACTAATATTGTTAGTCAAGGTAAATCTTTTTTTTTTTTTTTTACCTAATCATTTTCTACCCTCTCTCTGACCCTTTAATTGAATTGGCTGTTTTTACTAGGATTTTAATAGTATTATTCATTAGTATTATTCAAGTGAAATGTTTTAACCCTCAGGGGTCTGAGGATTTTTGGGACCCTGGAGAAGTTTTGACATGCCCTGACATTTGTGCTTTTTTCAGTTGTTCATAAACATATTAATGGAAAAAGTGTCATTACACTGTATTCAGCACAAACTAGGCTACAATAATATGTGAGGAACATGTATGTACATGTTTGTGTTTTTGAAGAAATAACGTTTATGCGTGGTTATTTAAAAAACAAAAAAGTCACTGAAATAAAGCCAAAATATATATATATTAAATCTTTGTTCACAAGACTTCTGGGTATTTGAGGTTGTAGACTAGAGTTTTTGCTTCAAAATGTATGCTGCCTGCTTGTTAATATAAAACAATAGAGAGATTTAAATTTCCTAAAACACCTTTGGTCAAGAAACACAGTATGCGTGGAGGCGTGAATCCTCATGTATAATGGGTGATTCTCACCTGAGAAGACAAAAGAATCACATAATAATGACCTGAAATGACTTGCATATTAATGAGGCCTTTCAGTCAGGTAGGCTGTGAAAAAACACTCTGTGATCATGATTCAAATCTCATCATGGTGTAAATCAGACATACAGAAAAAACAGCAATACTGTGAAATATTATTACAATTTAAAATAATGGTATTCTATTATATTCTTTAAAATATAATTTATTTCTGTGATGCAAAGTGTCTGAACAATTATGTTACCTCTATGGCATTTCATATAGGCTTTTAGCTTAAAAGCATGCACATTTAAAGAAATATTAATGGATTCTCATGTTTATGTCAATTTTCTATACAGAGGATACTGTGTTTACAATTCATACTCGCAGCCGGAGGGCGCTCTGTGCACTTTTAGTCCACAAATGCCAATGCTAAAGAAGAATAGGCAATCCAGGAAATAACTGAACTAACAGAGGCCAGAGATCGCTAACTATGGCTATTCAAAACACTTTTCAAGACAATAAATACACGATTGAGACGATGAATGCGTGTATTGACTCAGAATTTGCGTCTGAATAGCGCTCCCTCCGTGGGTGTGGCCGCATTAGCGGATAATGAGCTGAATCACAGATTTCTGACATGAATGTTTGTTTTCGATTTGACTTACACGATTTAAAACCTGACATTTCAACGTTTTTTTAGACACAAGTCAAATTTTTTTGTGATTGGTATTCACTAAGTTACAGTTCATTTTCTGAGAACTATCAGATTGGACTTCCTTCAGAGGGAGACGAGAGATCATGCATCATGTTAGTTTTCTTTATTTTACAAAAAGCACAACACTTTTTACTCTGAGTGTACACAAATAAAAGAAGATATTCCACAGATTAAAATGGTGTATAACTCTTAATTGTATGTGCAACATTAACGGAGTATTTTGAGTCTCTTTCACACTGGTAAGAAAAAAAACGCGGTGGTATCGCCGGCGATACCCTCAGACCTCAGAGTGTTAAACACTTTTACAGATGGTACTCAACCACAATGCGTTTTTCGCTGCTACGGGTACCACCACGGTTGCAGCGGAAAATGCATTTCTGCTCTTAACCGCTAAGTGCCGCTATAACCATAGTGCTGTTTAACTTTGCACAGTGAGCACAGCAACAATGTGATGTTGTGTTAATAAGTACACTAGGGCTGACCGATATATCACATGCGATTGTCACGTGCATTTTCGTCAGAAAAGCCGGTTCCCTGATTGCCGCTAAATTGCAGATCACTGCAGAGCCGTAGATCACTGACAAGCCACGCAATATTGCATTCATATCGCAGATGAATCGCCTTCGATAATGAACGCGATATTACGTGACTTGTCAGTGAACTACGGCTCTGTCTATTAAATGGCGCTCCACTTGAAAGCAGGTGATGGCGATTTAGTGGGAATCAGGGAACCGGCTTTACTGACGAAATGCGCGTGACAATCACATGCAATATATCGGTCAGCCCTAAAGTACACTAAAGACCAAACATCAATAATGGCAAGATGTCTTAAGTATGTAGTATTCCTTAACCTTCCTCCTCAACTCCGTTTGAATACATGATCCTGGCCACCATTATCGCCAACTGCATCGTCCTGGCCTTGGAGCAGCACCTGCCTGGAGAGGATAAGACGCCCATGTCAAAGAGACTTGTGAGGACACACCTACTCACTTATATATACTGCTGTCCTCATCTCATCTTTTTAAGCTGATTTTCTATTTTCATTTGAAAGCATTTAATATAGATGAATAATTTTGGCCTAGTTATCTACTTATAGATGTATTCCTAGCAATTTGTCTAACGAGAAAACCAACTATTCTGGTTCAGTCTGGAGACCACAGTTATACTCTAAATGTAGCACAACCCTTCTCTCTAGAGCTTTCATATTCTTTCCTTCCTCATATTCTTTGTTCTTGACAACTTTATTCAGACTGTAGTTTCCTCCACTGAATTGCTCACCACAAGCTAATTATTCCAATTCAAAGAGTATTTCTCTACTGTTTTACTTCAGTGACATAGTGCTTGTTTAAACAGAGGCAAGTAGTGACACTCTTGTCTCACTAAATAAACCCTAAATTAAAACCAGTATCTTAATAATTGCTGTTCTTGGAGATTAGTTGAATAGAATATTCTGGCTCTGTGTCAAAATCTAATGTTACATAGATAGCATTTTTTTAGGGTGAGTTAAAGTTCTTGGTTTTTTATGTACCTGTAGGTAGTTTCTGTTGTCTCACATCCAATATGTATTCATTTCTCAGGAAAAAACAGAGCCCTACTTCATAGGAATGTTTTGCTTTGAAGCTGGAATAAAAATCATTGCTTTGGGATTTGCCTTCCACAAGGGCTCATACCTGAGGAACGGCTGGAATGTGATGGACTTCATTGTTGTCCTGAGTGGGTAAGTGACAGATGCTACTATCCTCTGAATGATGCTGAGTTTGCTGATTTAAACCTTACCAGGTCAGAGTCAAGCATCTTCATTTGTTTTGAATTTCATTGCATGGTTTTCATTCCACCTTTTCTTGTATATCGAAGTTTTCTTGTAAAATTAGTTAGTCAGCTGGACCTTTTGATAGTTTCACTGTATTTTGGACTGTAGATATGTAGAGTGTGTCCTTGTGGGCAACTTTCTACATTGGCAAATTGTTGTGCAACACAAGGTTGTGGATTTGCTGAAATTCAGTGGACTTTCACCTCATTTTACCTCATTAAACTCTGCTTGATTGAATCACCTGGGGAGAGTGTTAACTTTCAGACCAGGCTGAGTGGAGAAATGAACAGCACCTTGAAAACACTTCATCGCCAAGAACAGATATTGCGCTAGTGCTGTCAAAACAGCGGTGTCAAGAAGTGCTCTCCTCAAGGGAAAGGCTGCTGAAGCTTTCATTTGCAGAGTAAACCACAATTTAGAAGCCTGGATGAAGGGCAGAGGCCATTTTGCTTTGTAGCGTAATATTTTTCATCTGTTTTTCAGAGAGGGGATCTAGGAGAAAGGAGGGAGAGAGGGAAAGAAAAAGACAGACACACACATACACAGCGCAACGTAACGATACATATGAAATATTAATCACTGTCATAGTGTTAAAGTACAAAGGGAGATGGGCTTCTTAGAGAATTTTACATGATTCCAGCTTGCTTTCATTATTGATAAGCCCTGGATCTTTTGTCTGGTTTAAGATAGGAAGAAAACGCGAGAAAGACTTTAACCTCCCAACCTCTATTTCTCATTAGCTCGAAAGATGTATACTGACATCTGAAAAGCACACACAGCTATAACAACACAGACATTATACAGACATTGTCCTTGAATATACACCTCTGTGCCTGTAAGTCATGACAAAGTTGGTTATACACATAATCATTGAGAAACGTTGAGGTCTCGTAATCATAAGGTTCAGAATGGCAGACGTGTAATTAATTTGATGACTGAGAGTCTAAAGAAGCTTTAACATGATTCACATCAAGGCATTTCTCCACAAATGTGCAATACGTCGCTTTGACCTCAGCATGAAAAGTGCTTCAGCAGTGTTTCCCAAACAATTCTGGTGTTGCCCCCCAGCTCCAAATTGGTCATACTGAACAAACACTACTGTGCAAATGTTTAGTGTTGGTAAGATTTTTGGTTACACTTTATTTTAAAGGGTACATAACACACACAGTTTCTGTCAATCTCATGTTAATCTACGTACCTATAGAGTAGTATAGCATCCTTCATATCTCTGGAGAGTCTTTAGTTTAATCATAAGACAGATATGCTGTACTGAGTCTTTCTGAAAACAGCCGAGCGCCAGGAGGCGTGCTGTGGGTGAAGATAAAGAGTCACG
Source organism: Chanodichthys erythropterus (assembly GCF_024489055.1). Taxonomy (NCBI): domain Eukaryota; kingdom Metazoa; phylum Chordata; class Actinopteri; order Cypriniformes; family Xenocyprididae; genus Chanodichthys; species Chanodichthys erythropterus. The sequence goes on from NC_090229.1 coordinate 11,464,780, forward strand.
AGCACGCGCAGCTTTTGCGTAGCGATTGTTTGCAAGCTATCAATGGTCAGCTAAACAAATGTATTTAAAAACACACAATACATCATTGCATTATACCTGGATAACTTTTGATTCACTATACGTTTGTGTTGTTTACATTAAATGCACCTAGGTGCCTATTGCCAACAAAACAGACATTTGATGCAGTTTTACTTACCGCCTTTGGTTCCGAGCGTCGAACTGGGTCTTGTTTATAAAACCATAAGCGCCAATCCTGTGGACTTGAGCAGCCACGGAAAAACATGAGATATTCTCCACTCATTTTAACCAACAGAAAATTTATAGCTACTTTCAGACTGTTACAGTTGTACTGGTTTGAAGAGATGAGGCAGGTACGGATTTCCACAATACATAATACTTTAATCCAAGAGGCAAGAGGAACCAAACATACAACGTAAACATAACATTAAGACGGACGAGGAGTGAAGGGAGTGAGTGCAATATAAAGGGAGTGCAGATAATAGAGTCCAGGTGCAGGTGATCCGTGATGATGAGGAACTGACGAGGGAAGTGAGTGCAGGTGTGGAGAACAGGAGGATCATGGGAAATGGAGTCCAGGGGAACAAGGGATCTGTGACAGTACCTCCCCCTCCCGGTAGGCGCGTCCTCGCGCCGTAAATAGAATAACCGGGAGGGGGGGGCGGGCGCCCTGGAGACCTCATGCAGGTGCCGGGGGATGAGTGGACTGGAGTGGAGGTCTCCAGGGCGGATCCATGAGCCATGGCGGGTCAGGAGCCTTGGCAGGCCACGGCGGGTCAGGAGCCTTGGCAGGCCACGGCGGGTCAGGAGCCTTGGCAGGCCACGGCGGGTCAGGAGCCTTGGCAGGCCACGGCGGGTCAGGAGCCTTGGCAGGCCACGGCGGGTCAGGAGCCTTGGCAGGCCACGGCGGGTCAGGAGCCTTGGCAGGCCACGGCGGGTCAGGAGCCTTGGCAGGCCACGTCAGAGGCCCACCCACATGTGTGGCGCCCACATGTCCCCCACCCACGGGTACTTGCCCCCCCCCCAAAAAATACTTGGAGAGGTTAAGGATCATATAGAGGAGTCCAAGGAATAAAGTCAATGTGTGGGTGGAGGAGCATGGAGCTGGTTTGGCGGCGGAGACTGGAGAACTTGGCTCGGCGGCGGAGACTGGAGAACTTGGCTCGGCGGCGGAGACTGGAGAACTTGGCTCGGCGGCGGAGACTGGAGAACTTGGCTCGGCGGCGGAGACTGGAGAACTTGGCTCGGCGGCGGAGACTGGAGAACTTGGCTCGGCGGCGGAGACTGGAGAACTTGGCTCGGCGGCGGAGACTGGAGAACTTGGCTCGGCGGCGGAGACTGGAGAACTTGGCTCGGCGGCGGAGACTGGAGAACTTGGCTCGGCGGCGGAGACTGGAGAACTTGGCTCGGCGGCGGAGACTGGAGAACTTGGCTCGGCGGCGGAGACTGGAGAACTTGGCTCGGCGGCGGAGACTGGAGAACTTGGCTCGGCGGCGGAGACTGGAGAACTTGGCTCGGCGGCGGAGACTGGAGAACTTGGCTCGGCGGCGGAGACTGGAGAACTTGGCTCGGCGGCGGAGACTGGAGAACTTGGCTCGGCGGCGGCTGGAGCGGCGGGCTCGGCGGCGGCGGCTGGAGCGGCGGGCGCGGCGGCGGCGGCTGGAGCGGAGGGCTCGGCGGCGGCGGCTGGAGCTGAGGGCTCGGCGGCGGCGGCTGGAGCTGAGGGCTCGGCGGCGGCGGCTGGAGCTGAGGGCTCGGCGGCGGCGGCTGGAGCTGAGGGCTCGGCGGCGGCGGCTGGAGCTGAGGGCTCGGCGGCGGCGGCTGGAGCTGAGGGCTCGTAGGCGGCGGCTGGAGCTGAGGGCTCGTAGGCGGCGGCTGGAGCTGAGGGCTCGTAGGCGGCGGCTGGAGCTGAGGGCTCGTAGGCGGCGGCTGGAGCTGAGGGCTCGTTAAAAAAGTCAATAAGCCAGTCCAGATCTGGCGGCTCGCACAGGGTTGGAGCGGGCTCTGGAGATACAGGAGCGGGCTCTGGAGATACAGGAGCGGGCTCTGGAGATACAGGAGCGGGCTCTGGAGATACAGGAGCGGGCTCTGGAGATACAGGAGCGGGCTCTGGAGATACAGGAGCGGGCTCTGGAGAGACTGGAGCGGGCTCTGGAGAGACTGGAGCGGGCTCTGGAGAGACTGGAGCGGGCTCTGGAGAGACTGGAGCGGGCTCTGGAGAGACTGGAGCGGGCTCTGGAGAGACTGGAGCGGGCTCTGGAGAGACTGGAGCGGGCTCTGGAGAGACTGGAGCGGGCTCTGGAGATACTGGCTCGCAGGAGACTGGAGAGACTGGCTCGCAGGAGACTGGAGAGACTGGCTCGCAGGAGACTGGAGAGACTGGCTCGCAGGAGACTGGAGAGACTGGCTCGCAGGAGACTGGAGAGACTGGCTCGCAGGAGACTGGAGAGACTGGCTCGCAGGAGACTGGAGAGACTGGCTCGCAGGAGACTGGAGAGACTGGCTCGCAGGAGACTGGAGAGACTGGCTCGCAGGAGACTGGAGAGACTGGCTCGCAGGAGACTGGAGAGACTGGCTCGCAGGAGACTGGAGAGACTGGCTCGCAGGAGACTGGAGAGCGCTCGCCCTTCTTCCTCTTCCTCCTCTTAGGTTTACCGGACCCAGCGGAGATTTGTGGGCCCGGCAGGACACAGGGGGAACCTTCGCTGGAGGAGTATGCGGAGGAGGACGGAGGCTGACTGACTGGCCCGGCCAACCGTGTTTCTGGATGGCCTGGAGACAAACACACATCCTGAACCTGTTCCACGAAAAATTTGGACTTATTCAAAAACAAAATTAAATTGATAGTTTCGCTTAAGGAGAGACGAAAATCAGGTTCGTTTAAACGGACAGTGTTGTCGTCCAGACCATCCAGAAACAGGGCGATCAAACGTGCTTCAGGCCAGTCAGACAAAAAAGCAAGCTCAGCGAACTCCTCCACATACCTCTCCAGCGAACGACCCACCTGTAAGAGTCCAATGAGCCGCTCACCAGCTGTCCAGGATGAGAGAGGCATGGGAGACGTTGGAGCCCGGGGGAAGAAGGAAGCTTCCATCTTTTTGTGGAAATCCAGTCTATATTGGTCCGTCTTTCTGTTACAGTTGTACTGGTTTGAAGAGATGAGGCAGGTACGGATTTCCACAATACATAATACTTTAATCCAAGAGGCAAGAGGAACCAAACATACAACGTAAACATAACATTAAGACGGACGAGGAGTGAAGGGAGTGAGTGCAATATAAAGGGAGTGCAGATAATAGAGTCCAGGTGCAGGTGATCCGTGATGATGAGGAACTGACGAGGGAAGTGAGTGCAGGTGTGGAGAACAGGAGGATCATGGGAAATGGAGTCCAGGGGAACAAGGGATCTGTGACACAGACAGGACTTCATCCTTATTTTGATAGTTAATTTAAGGCGGTTTCTATGATTATTTTTATGACAAATGTCGAGAGCGCAGCAATGTAATGTGTGAGCACAAATTTCTCAGCTCCACTGTTCACTTAACACTGGGTTCTTTGGGAAGAAAGGTTATCTTTCCCTCACAGCCAAAAACACACTTCTATGTGTGTAACTTGACATTGTTGATTTCTTGGTCTAAAAACAAAGTGACAAATCTTTCTTGAGCAAGTCCTGTGCAGCATTGCCGACAGCTTTCGTAAGCCAAACGAAGCACGTTGATGGGCGTGCTCTTGTTAGCTGTATGTTCTTATTCCTGTGAATGCAAAGCTGAATTTTCAGCATCATTACTCCAATTTTTAGTGTCACATGATCCTTCAGAAATCATTCTAATATGCTGATTTATTATCATTATTATTATCAATGTTGAAAACAGTTGTGCTGCTTAATATTTTTGTAGAAACTGTTTCAGGATTCTTTAATGAACAAAGTTTGAAGAACAGCGTTTATTCGAAATAGAAATCTTTTGTAACATTGTAATGTGTCTTCTTTACTGTCACTTTTGATCTGTTAGATGCATCCTTGCTGAAAAAAAAAGTATTGATTTCTTTAAAAAAATCTTACTGACCCCAAGCTTTTTGTCCATTATGCTAAACAAAATGATACCATTTTCATGAATTCATTACACTGATTTAGACTGATAACCTGTGAGATTTTGAGTCTTTTTGATTGATTGATTAATTAAAAGAATCAATTCAACAGTTCATAAGAGTCATTTGTTCATGAACTGGGCTCAACTGCATGCTTCTTGTTAGCAGCTAGCGCAGACAACGCAGTAAAAAGATGTTTTGTCTATTATTGTCTTTGTGATAATTTCTGATCACTTTCAGACTTCAAGCTGTAATGCAATTTTTGGCCATGTTGATTAAAGCCGGGGACACACCTAACGATTAGCTGAAACATTCTAAGATTGAACTGAACACACATACCGATTGTTTCCTTCGACTGGAGCCGATTTATATGCTCACACATGGAATTTGAACACCGACTGTAATCGCGGACTGAACGCAACTGGCTCTGACTGGATGCGTTTGAGCGCGATCAGTCATAAGTATCAATTTACATTCATAATCGGCCTTAAATCGTTAAGTGTGTGCGTGGCTTAAGTTGTGCAACTGCTGAACAGTGGTCCAGGAAACACTGCTTTACAGATAGTCATGTTAAAAGTGTTTTAAATATTCATTATTATTAATTTGTTTTGAATATCTAATGTGTATAATATGATAATTCATTTCTTAATTCCTTCAATGTTGATGTGTCTATATGTGCGTATGATCAGTCTCTGGCATCTTGGTTGAATTTTCTATGCTGGCGACATGCAGATTATCTGGTAATCTTTAAATGATGAGGTCAGAGTTGAAATTGTGTAAATGTTAAATGTCATCTTACTACACTTGACCTGTGTTTATGAATGAGCATTATAGCTGGATGATTCCTAGAGTTCAATCCATAAATTTTCTGATGGAACAAGGGTGTAATGTCAGTAGTATTTTGCTAATGTTTGTGAGGGGATGTAGGCAGTCAGTTTTGCAAGTTTTCTCTGTTCCTTTCACTTGCACTTATCCTGTGTTCCTCCATCTAGATGAAATGGCAAGGCAGTATTTCATCAAAGCCTTGCACTCTCATTAGGAGTTGAGTGAAGATTATAAGATCTGGTGGTATCAGATGAGTCATCGTCGCTCATTAGATTTTAATGAAGTCAGTTGCACAGAGAACAAGGAGAAAGAATGGAAAATGAATGATAGAGAGAGGGAACAGGAAGAGGATGGAAAGCTCATCAAACATGTGACATCATTGCCAAGTAAATGACTACAAGCGCACAATGCCTTTGTGTTATTAAATGGGACTTTATTGCTACGTTCACACTGTCAGTTTTTGAGATTAACCAACCGCATTTTCTTACAGGTGTGAGTCTGTGTGAACATGGCCTGTTTATTCATCAGCGGGTTTATTACAGAATTGTATCCTGTTGGCTTAGTAACCATAGTAATTTTACTTAAGAAATACAATTTTTTTAAAATCATAAGTTAAGAATTAAGATAAGAAGTTTTTGTAATACAGCTCCAGGAACAGATTCATTCATTAAAATAACATTAGACGAAAAGGAAAGCATTTCAGTTTGATTGAAGATTACAAAGACAAACTTTTTTTTTTTCTTTGAAATAACATGCTCTGATGAATCATGCATCATAAGTAGAGATGCACCGATTGATCGGCCAGGGATCGGAATCGGCCGATCAGTCTCACTTCTTACCGATTCCGAGCCAATATTTTTTGTTACCAGCGGCACAGGCAATTACGTCAAATGCGTGTTCTCGCTCTGTCACGGTGAAGTGACACACACCCGTGTGGGCGCCTCCTCTCTCTCACTCGTCTCATTCGCTCCGGTTAAATAGTGCTTACTGCGCATACATTTTAGTAATTCCCGCATGTAACACTGAATGTGTCATTTTACATTTGATTACTTTAATTTCTGTAGTATTTCTTACCTGAATAGAAACCTAGTTAACCCAAAAAACGTAGCTCTCTTTATTCTATTGCATTTATTTGAGCTGTTTATATTTTATTACTGACTTTTACTTGTTTTGTTTTTTTTAATGAAAATAAAACTTTGCATTGAAGAAAAGTAGATTTTTGTTTGCATATGTTGTCAATTAAAGTTCTTAGAAAGAAAATCGGAATCGGCAAAAATTGGTATCGGCCTATCTCACTAACAAAAAATCGGAAATCGGAATTGGCCAAGAAAATTGCAATCGGTGCATCTCTAACCATAAGACCAGGCATGTGTCTCAAAGTAAATAGGTTTGCATATTGCCTGGTTCATCCAAACATTTTGTTGACATAAAATTCAAGTGTTCTTGTGTCATTTCCAGTGTCACTGCATTCACAGTTATCAGTGCACGTGGGTGTATTTTTGTGCTAGTTATCATTCCTCTGCTCATGACTGTGTCTTAGCAGTGTTGTGCACAGGAAGTACAGATTAGCGCAGTATGGTGGCATGGTGCAGAAGTCTGATTGTATAGTCACTGTGAGTAGGTGGATAAATGGGTTGCCAGTCCTTCCTTAAAGCCTATTATCGGCTGGCTTAGGACTCCAGTCATTTAAATGCAAATGGTGTCTTTGCAATCTTGGGCCTCGTTGCAAGTCAACATCCAGCACCCAGAATCTTAGGGAATGAGAGGACCTCATCCCTAATGACGTTAATAAGCACTGGTGTCTACTAGTCACCCGCCCCCTCTTTAAGCTGTGGGCATGTAGCACGGTGTACTCCCCTCACACTCTGTTTGTGGCTCCTCGGCTCTGCCAAACACTTAGAGCTCTCTCAGAGACCCTGATAAGCATCCTTCAGATCCACCAACATTGGTCTGCACTGCCAATTTTAAGAAAACACGCATGCACGACAGTAAACATGATTTCTTTGGATGATGAAAATGGTAGAATTCCTCTGATATACTACTTGAGTACTTAGAAATGACAGCAAAGATCAGTATAGAAAGCAGTCTCTTTTTTTTTTTTTCTTTACATTAAAACATATTTAACCCTTACAGACCCGAGTATTGATATTGGTGGCATTGTTTTTCCACCTCTTAAACATATTTTTAAGGATTGTGGCTTTTATGCTAATTTTTTCCCTAAATTTTATTTATTTTTTTATTAGAAGTGTTGCAAAAATGTTCCACTATAAACGTCTTTCCAGTTAGCTAGAAGATTGAAACTTGCAGTAAGTCCTGTAAGTTTGTGTTAGACCAGTACATTTCTACTCATTTGAAGTAGTTTGTTTACAGTAATTTACAGCATGGTTCATCTAATGAGCTCTTTTGTGTGAATAACATTACAATACCTTGTTGAGGATGACCTGGCTATGACAACATTCAGAAAAATTATATTTGGACTAAGCTTGTAAAAACAGGGTTAAAAAATTTACTGTAGTAGGCAGTAAACAATGTTATGTAAATTTGACATGTTGGAAGATTCAAATATAAATAATTTATTGCCAAACCAGATGCTGTGATACATTTTAAAATGGGAGGGGACCTATTATGCCCCTTTTCACTAGGTGTAATATAAGTCTCTGGTGACACCAGAATGTGTTTGTGAAGTTTCAGCTCAAAATACCCCACAGATAATTTATTATATTTATAAAATTTTAAAGCTCAAAGTTAAATGCCAAGCGATATTTATTTAACAGAAGTCGAACAGCCAGTTTGGACTACATCCCTCTACTTCCTTCTTTAATGACGTCACTAAAACAGTTTTTTGACTAACCTCCGCCCACAGGAATACACAAAAAAGGGGGCGTGGTCTTGTTGTGCTCCCACGGAGAAGAGCAAGAGTTGCGTTTGTAGAGTGTGTTTGTCGCCATGTCGTCGAAACGGTGTTATTTTCATCCCGTAGTCCAATCACCTTTGTTTGGCCTTCACAGGGACGCTGTACTTAGAGATCAATGGTTACAATTTATGTTTAACTCGGTTCCAGAAAATTATAATCCACATGTAAAACTATGTGCAGCACATTTTGCTGAGGACAGCTTCCTCAATCTCAATCAGCTTAATGCCGGATTCGCACAAAGATTATTCTTGAAAGATGGAGCAGTTCCCTCTTTGTCTGGAGGAAGCGTTGTTTATGGACCACAACCGGTAATCTAAGCTGCTGTCGAATCACAACACAGGAACCGCTGGCACAATCAGAACTCGTTACGTATTTCTGAAGGAAGGACTTCATAGAACAAGGAAGTCATCAGCCCGTTTTTATGACAGTGGAAACAGCGGTATACAGATAAGTAAATTATGTGAAAAATACTGTGTTTTTTTACACACAAAACATGAATACATGTTATATTGCACACTATAAACACAATCAAAGCTTCAAAAAAACACGAAAAACGGGACCTTTAAATGCAAATGAGCTGCTGCTTCTGGCCCCCTTTCCAGAAGAGGGCGGAGCTTTAACAGCTCAAGCTTTGGGTTGCTCCAAAACAACAAAGCTGGAGAATCTCACGCAGCCAAAATGACGATTGTCAGTAAAGGTGTTCAGCCTTACGTTGTTCAAACCGGAATCGGACACTGATGGAGAGACCCAGGAAGAAGTTACAACTTTTAGAATGCAACTGGACATTTCTGAATGGTTAGTGAATACATTTATGTAGTTGTTGTGGAGTTGATTCAACTCATCAACTAACATGTGCCATCATGTTAATCTTTTGTGCAAAACCAGCATTGAATTGACCCTCGTTTGTGAAGCAGTCCGGCATAAAATGACGGCATGGCAACAACACTCTACTACAACAACTCTTCCTCTTCTCTAGAGCAACCCAACATGGCCTCATCCCCTTTGTTGCATGTTCCTGGGGGCATGATTTATGTAAATTTTGGGGTTTGTGATGTCACCAACCCGGGAAGAAGCTGTTTGTAGTCCCTACCAGCCGTTTGTTGTAGTCCTTAAAAAGTGATTTCGGTAAAAGAAAATATCTCCCTTTGCATTGAACTTTGAGCATTGTAACTTTGCGGATGTTGTTTATGTTCAGACATTAACATTACACACCAACTAATGTTAAAAAAGTAAAATCATAATCAAGGACCCCTTTAACCCAAAGGTTCAAAGTTTGGCTGGTTAGCATTACCCAATTAACCTGCTGGCTGGATACAAACTACATCATCTGGTTCTAAAAAACACCTTTCTCTATTGACTGCTTTTCAAAATTCACATTGTATTTTGAATGGCAGAATCTGCAAAATGTTAAAAAATAAGTGTAGATTGTTCTTTTTCATTTTTTTCATTTTTTTCATTTTTTATTTAGTAATGCATTTTAGAAGCTACATCATACATTTGCATGTTTCCCAGAATACAAAATAATAAACACACACAGTTTACACAGTTTTAAATATTAAGAATCAAGGATATGTAAAATTTTTAACTGATTAATTTGTGTAAATTTAGTGAAACAGATAATTCAGGGCAGTACTAAATAAAAAACAAAACCCCTCTTTTGGCTATCATTCATTGCATGCTTTTCTGGATTCCATCAACATTTCTGCCATCATTGTTCCGTTGACCCCATGTTTAACATGCACATCTATCTTATAATTAGATTAGAAAGGCAGAATCAGTTTTGGAAAAACACACTAAGCTCCAATTAATGCTAGGTTATCATGCCTGGTGACAGGTAGCAAATATAAACACATCCTAATGAGATTGTGTGCCTGGCCTGCTTCATATAAACCCAGCGGTAGCCTAATTATCATAAACAGCTGTTGATTAATTGATTGATCAGTTTAAATCTGCACTCCTCATCTCCCCGCGGTTGTTTGCTTTAAAGAAACCGCGGAGTGAGCCTGTAATAATTTCTTCTCTTGGTTGAACAGGCAGAAGCATATAGGCTCCTGACAGGAGTTATAAGTTCGTCTGCCGGGAGCCTGTCGCACAGCGGAGGTGTCCGTGCTCTGACAGGACAGACAGCTGTCATCCGTGCATGGCCTCCATTGTTCTAGCAGGGCTTTACACCCACGCTATTTTTAAGAAGCGCTAGGCTCCAAGGGAAAATGCTGTAATGGAGAGAGCTGGGTGACGATAGAGCAGGAAAAAAGAGCCTGCCTTCATTTTACCACAGCTCACCTGTCACAGGCTTGCAAGAGAAACCCAGCTGATCTATTCATAATGAGGAGCATACAGAAGACAACATCAGCTGGACTAGTAGATAACACTAGTTTGCACATGGGGAGAAATATGGGCTGCATCCCTTTTCCCATATTTTTTGACACACTAAAATTATGGTGATAGGAAGGTACCTACTTTTGAATATGTAGTGCCATATGTATTAATATATTAGATTTTTTTCAGTATATTTAATGCATGTTTAATTAATCAAGCTTATCAGTTATTGATAGGAATGTTTGAGGAATATCTATAAACCTTCGACATCCGCTTCAAACATTACAATGCTCATGATAACTTTCATTAATTCTGCAAAAAGTAAATCCACTTCACCAGCTAATTACTCTTCCACAGCGATGCCATAGAAATATACAGAGCTACCGCGAAAACATACGTTCAAATAGAAAATTCTAAAGATGGCTGCATGTGCTCTACAGTGCTGCATGGCAATCTGGAGACCTATAGTGTGCTATTTTCAATGCATTAGGATTTAGGATGCACTAATCCAATTCTTGCATTTACCATGTATGCTAATGTGCATGCACATGAGCTTGTGTGGTTCATGTGCACACATTGTGTGTTAATTATAGCGCCTGTCTGCTAGCTGCTCCTTTACTGAGCCACGTGACTAGCACAATACAGCTTCTTCTGGATAATGCATTCACACACTCTATCATTACCTCAGCTGCTGATGTAAGAACAGCAGGCTTGAGTCTTGACTTTGTGATGCAGATGCTCAGTGAGCAGGAACAGTGTGAAACACCATGTCACACTGAACTTGTGCTTGTAGAGAGAGCTGTAGAGAAGCTGTTGTTACTATAAAAATCATTTATATTTTCCATGTTATCGAACACTTTTGTAGCATTTTAATTTTTCAGAATGCACTTTAAATATCAGTCAAAAAAGAGTGTGTATGTCTGAACATTTATTTGATTTACTTTTTATTTTATATTTTATGGCCATATTCCACCAACAGACTGCATTTCACATTATAAAGCAGGTCAATTAAAAAAAAAAAAAAAAAAACTGTTTACAGTCATATGTTAATGTGCCCATGGTTCTAACACAAATCTGACCATTTATTACCCATTTTTTGCACTTACTTTCTATATATGCTATGGGTGGACTTAGTAGAGCATTGAGTGAACATTAGAGTGTCTGCATGGTGCAACATATTTTATTAAGTTAAAAAGAGCAAGAAAAGTCAAATTTTCCATGAAATTGAAATATGTGGAAATATACTGCATCTTTTGAAACAATCTTAAAACAATCTAAATTGACTGATTGCAATCAGAGAGTGACCAATCAACATCTTTCATACAGCAGCTTTTCATAATGAAGCTCTTTGCCTGATATACTGTAGTGGATTACTGTAAAATGTGCATTACGTCTAGCTTCATAAAATCCTCTCCACTGCCTGTTTTGTCTCAGTAAATTGGCCGCAACTGGTGTATATATGGTTGATCTTTAAGGACTGCAGGCATCTAGCTGTCATACAAATGCTCTGGACCAGTCAGCTGTCAGCTGATTGATTTATGTGGACAGGGTGGGGGATCTGTGCAAAAGACCTCAGCCCCACGGCTTTCTTTTGATGTATTGGTAATGTTCCATATGGCCCTCCAGGATTCTATATATACTGTACAATTAAAAGGGTCATAAAAACGTAGATTCATTCAACAGTGAAACACCACTGTGTTTTGCTCTGAGATGCTATGAACTATTTGAACTATTATCCAAAAATTTTATATTATAGAGGAAAAACAAACAATATTGTGTATAAAATGTAAGTCACGTAATGTTTACTTTTTGTTAATTGAATTGTATAAAATCAGTATCATTTTCAGTCATGCTGATATTTAGGGAAAACAGCACTCCTGCTTGTGTGATTTTGCTTAAATATATCATGTGTTATAAATATTAAAAAACAAGAACTCATATAGGGGAATTTTTTTTTGTCTTCATATCTCAAATTTTGGGAGTATTTTTTTAATTTTTATGGCATTTTTGCTCCATTAATTTCTGACCCTGCTTCTTATAATCCAAATTTAAATTTTACAGGCTGCAAACAAATAACAGCAGCTCATGTTAACCTGTTTCACCTTGTAAACAAATATACAAAAACACAATTTTTTCTCAATCTCTGAAGTTTAGTCCGTTGCACACAACTTTTTTGCACTCTGTTGATTGAAGGTATTAAAAGCAGCCAATCAGTGTAGATGCATTTTGGGAGTTTTTATTCTGATTGTATTATACAACTATTGATGTGCTTCGATCAGGTCACTAACACTGGTGTGCCCAAATATTTTTTCACAATCACAAACATTAATTTTCCGTCATGAGTGTAACTTAAATGGTTGTACTCTGCAGCCCTGTGCTTGCAAAGTTAGTACTGTACCTGTTTTATGGAAGAAATATCAGAACAACAAATCACTTGTAAAGCCTTTTTATGAATCTGTGGGAAAATGATGATGTTGGACACCCCTTTATTTCATAAAAAAAGAATGAATGGTTTGAATTGATTTCCACACGCTTGTTGTATTTTCAAAGCAAAGGTGAACTTGACAGTTCGACATCTCTTCTTTATCAGTTTGCTGAGTGATGATCACATGGTCAAGTGTTTGGAGAGCACACTGGTGGAGTGTGTGCTTCAGAGAAATGCCGTTGAAGTTGGTCAGTGATATTTTAAATAGGCTTGTGTCAGTGCTGGAAAAGAGCGTAGGCTGGTATAACAGATGTTATACTACAACTCCAGGAAGAAATTAACGCATGCTGAAGCACATGCGACGCTCATGGTGTTTTCATCCTCTGTTGCCTCACTATATGAACGTACAAATTAATCTTCAGAGCTGCTCTGAAAGTCACTTCATCACCATTTAGCCGCTTCGTTTGAGAAAACTACCGTCATAAACACAGAGAAACTCAAAGCTCTAGGCAAACCGTCAAAATAAAAGTTCGATTTAACTTGACAGAAACCTATTACTGTTCTACAGTAGAATTTAGATAAATTAATTTAACAATGAATTATTTTAATATATGTGTTTCTTCCATGTTTTAATTTTAACAGTAAAGCTCTGTTGTGCAGCACATTGTTTGACAAAAAAGTTTAATTTCATGATTAAAAGATAAATTAAATGGTATGCATTCATTTGATTGCCAGAAAAATGTAAATACAAAACAGAACTTCTGAAAAAAAATTCATAAAAATATTTTTAATTAATAAATATTGTTGTTTTTAAGAATTCAATTAATTAGACATTCAAAAAGCATTAGACATGTTTTTTGATTACAAAAATTTAATTTAACCATTAAAATGGAGTCAAAAAATAAATGAAATGGAAAAAAACGGAATCCAGAAAAATTAAAATGGAAAAAAACGGAATTTGTGAAAAAATAAAATGGAATTTGGGAAAAAAAAAAAAAAATGATTTCATAGGGCCCTATGTATGTTCCTGCAGAACATTTATCTTGCCTGTTGGTTAACACTGAGTTTGTGTTTTACTTTATTATCTTTATTACTATCTAGAGTAGAGATTTAAACTATATTCACTATATACATTGCTGAAATAATTAGACATTTGATATGTATGGTTTGTGCCACAGGTCAGGGCAGCCTAAACTATTAGTATTGGTGCTAAACTCATTTTTCATGTTTCTGTAATGGTTAATCCACCAGTATGTGTAAACTCTTTAGTTACAGCATTCTAAAGCTACAATATATTTATTGTTATGCATGATTTTTTTATTTTACTGTTTTACAAGAAAAGCAGGAACAAGTAAAACATAGTTATTGTTTTTTTTTGTTTTTTTCCAGATGCCCAATTACAGTCAATAAAAACAGAGACTGTTAAGTTTTTTTTAGATATTATGTGTGAATATTATTTAGAAACTATTTAGTTGTTTCGGGTTTGTTATTTTCCTAGTAAATAGCAATAACATTTTTAGCTTTAGATAGAATCCTAAAATATTTGTGTTCTCTTTTAATTTTGACAGGTAGTCTAATCAATTAAGCACTGTATGTTTTTATAGCATTCAATTGGCACATTTGTTTGAAGTACATATACTGTGTTTTTTGTCAATAAAATAAAATAATCAGCCAGCTAATCGATTATCAAAATAATCGTTAGTTGCAGCCCTAGTATTTTCAATAGATTATTATTATTATAATAATACATATAATTACAAAATTTATTTCTTATTAAAAATTTTGTAACACTTTACAATAAGGTTCATTAGTTAACAATAACTAATAATGAACTGCACTTATACAGCATTTATTAATCTTTGTTAATGTTAATTTCAGCATTTACTAATGCAATATTAAAATCTTGTTAACATTAGTTAATGCACTGTGAACTAACATGAACAAACAATGAACAACTGTATTTTCATTAACTAACAATAAGGAAGATTAGTAAATACAGTAACAAATGTATTGCTCATGTTTAGTTCATGTTAGTTAATACATTAACTAATGTTTAACTAATGAACCTTATTGTAAAGTGTTACCGAAAAATTTCTAGCAGAGTTTGTCATCATTGTGGTTCACATATGCAAATTTGGTTTGATTGCTTATAGTTGGCATTACATAGAAAGAGAACATGTTGCCAAGGTGTCTTGATGGAGTAGACCGCATATGACAGTTATAGTGATCATATAATATGAAGTGAAGAAATAACTTTGAAGATACAGTAGAGCTTTCTGCACTATAGTTTAGTAAGCTGTCAGCTCCACCCTCTCTTTTTCTTTCTCCCTGTCTCTTTTTCTTATGCTCAGTGTCCTACACTTCAACAATAAAACGGAGAAGAGCAGGTCATAACATTAAGTCTCTAAGAGCTAAGAAATACAACATTGTGTGAATTTGCCCTTTGGGAGTTTTGAAAGTGCCGTTTCCAGTAATTTAAGAGTAATTTATTCTTGCTGCAACAACTCCCATCTGTCCAACATAGATAGTAAAAAGATTACATGATCTGTGGTCTATGGCCACAAAACTGATTGTCTCAAAGACTTCTTTAAATACAAATGTTTTGTAGCACAGCAGTGGGAAGTCTGATTCATTTTAGTGAATCGGTTCATTTGGACATTACTTTTTTCTTGTAGGACAATGTCACTGTTTTTATTAAGCCATGTATTTTTATATATATATACAGTATCTCAAAGAAGTGATTACACCCCTCACATTTTTGTAAATATTTTATTATATCTTTTCATGTGACAACACTGAAGAAATGACACTTTGCTACAATGTAAAGTAGTGTACAGCTTGTATAACAGTGTAAATTTGCTGTCCCCTCAAAATAACTCAACACACAGCCATTAATATCTAAACCGCTGGCCACAAAAGTGAGTACACCCCTAAGTGAAAATGTCCAAATTGGGCCCAAAGTGTCAATATTTTGTGTGGCCACCATTATTTTCCAGCACTGTCTTAACCCTCTTGGGCATGGAGTTCACCAGAGCTTTACAGGTTGCCACTGGAGTCCTCTTCCACTCCATGATGAAATCACAGAGCTGGCGGATGTTAGAGACCTTGCACTCCTCCACCTTCCGTTTGAGGATGCCCCACAGATGCTCAATAGGTTTTAGGTCTGGAAACATGTTTGGCCAGTCCATCACCTTTACCCTCAGCTTCTTTAGCAAGGCAGTGGTCGTCTTGGAGGTGTGTTTAGGGTCGTTATCATGTTGGAAAACTTATCTTGGTCTCATCAGATCACAGGACATGGTTCCAGTAATCCATGTCCTTAGTCTGCTTGTCTTCAGCAAACTGTTTGTGGGCTTTCTTGTGTATCATCTTTAGAAGAACTTTCTTCTGGGATGAAAGCCATGCAGACCAATTTGATGCAGTGTGGGCTATATGGTCTGAGCACTGACAGGCTGACCCCCCACCCCTTCAACCTCTGCAGCAATGCTGGCAGCACTCATACGTCTATTTCCCAAACAAGACCTCTGGATATGACGCTGAGCACATGCACTCAACTTCTTTGGTTGACCATGGCGAGGCCTGTTCTGAACCTGTCCTGTTAAACCACTGTATGGTCTTGGCCACCGTGCTGCAGCTCAGTTTCAGGGTTTTGGCAATCTTCTTATAGCCTACACCATCTTTATGTAAAGCAACAATTTTTTTTTTCTCTCCTCAGAGAGTTCTTTGCCATGAGGTGCCATGTTGAACTTCCAGTGACCAGTATGAGAGAGTGAGAGCGATAACACCAAATTTAACACACCTGCTCCCCATTCACACCTGAGACTAACACTAACGATTCACATGACACCGGGGAGAGAAAATGGCTAATTGGGCCCAATTTGGACATTTTCACTTAGGGGTGTACTCACTTTTGTGGCCAGCGGTTTAGACATTAATGGCTATGTGTTGAGTTATTTTGAGGGGACAGCAAATTTACACTGTTATACAAGCTGTACACTCACTACTTTACATTGTAGCAAAGTGTCATTTCTTCAGTGTTGTCACATGAAAAGATATAAAATATTTACAAAAATGTGAGGGGTGTACTCACTTCTGTGAGATACTGTGTGTATATATATATATATATATATATATATATATATATATATATATATATATATATATATATATATATATATATAAGTTACATATAGAGAGCTAAATGAAGGAACTAGCAAATAAAATGGATGTAAGAACTTTCTTTCATCAGGCTATTGTCTGCTCTCTATTTTAAGTCATCTGGGTAAACAAGTTTCTTCAGGACGACGACCTGTTCTGGGGCCTGTAATTTATCCTTCACTGGTTTGGCACACTGACAGGATGGGTAATAACTGGCTGGGACACTCTGTGTCTGTCTCATTTTTTTTCTCTTTCTGTCTGGTAAAGTGAGCTTTTGTGGAACAGTAATGTGGTCAATAAACACGGAACTACTACTTCATAGTCATGCAGTTATAAAAACGTAATCACAACACTTGGAACATGCCAACCAATCACAATCAGGAATTTGACATTTCTGTAGTAAAACTGCATTTCATAATACAGCATGATTCTAATAATGGTAACAATTATATGTTCACACCAACATTTTAAATTATATTCACTGTAATCAACAGGAAAGACCATCAGGGGCAGTGCTGGTTGGGTCTGGGGTTGCTATGGTGAGAGTAGGGGGTGTGTCATATAGCCAGATGGAGGGAGAATTTCCCCTGCTGCTGTGTGAAGCTCCAGTGATGGTGGAGAAAACATTTGAACCTCAGATGATGAGCTAACTGATACACATAATAGTCAATATGGGGTAGCTATGTAATAGGGGTTATGGCGGTATTCATAATCCAAGGAATGGGGGTTTTCATCACTGTAAAAACCAATATCTGGCATAATATACAATTTTCCAATATCTTGGAATAATTTTTTGTTTTCCTCTGAGATAAGCATTTGAAGTCTATGAGGTATTTGAAGTTTAATAGTGATATGCTTTACTTTAATGACAAACTATTTTACAAAATACTAATGTGGCTTTGAATTTGACATTTAAAGGTGCAATGTGTAAATTGTAGCCGCATCTAGCGGTGAGGTTGCGAATTGCAACCAACAGCTCAGTGGCATGACAAGTGTGAACAAACCCTTAGTGTTGGGTCGCAAATAAGTAGAGCTGATGCTCATCAGGTGCGGGTTGACAGGCGCAACTTGTTACATGTAATATAATTGCAACCAACAGCTCAGTCCACCAGTTTTGTAGCACATAGAGAAGCTACGGTTGCTGACACAGGACAAAGATGTCGTTGCCTGAGACAGAAGAGAGTAGTCAGTCAAGCAATGAAGTTTCCTCTTACTTCTAACAAAGGACAGTCTCGGCTTCTAATAAACCAGACGATGACTACTACTGCTGTTACTACTTCTTTGTGCATATTTAACGTAGCAACAAAGAAGAACAACAACAACAACATAGTGACAAAATGTGCTCTGTAGAGTAGTTTGTCTGTTTAGGGCTACTATGGTGAAATTTTACCACAGCACCGCCCCGCAATATCAAGCCCCGCCCCCTAGCACCCCTCTGAAAAAATATGTTCCTGCGGCTATCCTAAGGCCAGCTCCATGCCAGGGAGTGCTACAGCACCCTCAGCACCCTTACTTCCCACAGTACAGATTACAACAGGACCTGATCTGATCCACCCTCACATTTGTGTTGGTAAAAAGTGAAGGTGTGAAAAATCCCTTTGAAATTCATTGTAAGGACACAATGCTAAAAAAACTTGGCGTTAAAAAAGCTGTTATGTTCACACATTGTTAGATAGATCCTAGACATCCTAGTTGCTTTGCACCTTTATATTTAACTATTCATGTAATGAATGAATATTTACTCCTGGATCCTGAATGATAGTGAAGGTAAATTTTTCCATCTGAGCATCTTTCTTTGCCAAAGAGTACTAGGGCTGGTTATTGGCAGTTATCTTACAATACAATATAAATCTGTTCCTGTCTATATTTAAATTAGTTTTCTTGTTGAAAAATTTAGACCGCTATAGATTTATAAAAACTCTTTTTGGGACTAATAACTGTGTTTTGGTGCTATGTGAACGTAGCCTATTACTAATTGCTTAATAAGGCAAAATAAATCAAGCAGCTAAGGTCAAGTGTTAAAACACTCTGATTGGGCGTCATTAACACTCATTTGTAATTTATTATGGTTTCAGATGTCTGCTCTCTGCCTCTTTCTGTCTTTTACTCTCTCTCTCTCTTTGTCTCTTTCTCCCTGCGTGTTTGACAATTAGTTAAGTGTTTGCTCTTTACCAATGATGAATAATTGATCTACTGGTGTCTTAATGATTCATATGCCATCTGTCACAATGTAACGGTTGCATGTGTGAGTCAGGGGCCCATCAAAGAGCCGTGTATCTGCAGCGGGAAGAGAGGGATAATTAACCAACACTGTCTGGCTAACTGACAGAAGACTGGAAATACCACAATATCAACATTGTGAGGGACGCAGGCTGCTAAAATGTGTGTGATATCATAGAAATCTTGAGAGGATTTGCACATATTGACATTTGGTTTGCAGATCAAATTAGGTGTTATTTTAAATGGCACAGTGCTCTTACATTTTAAATTTAGGTTGGGATCTGCAAAAGCTTATGTTGGCTAACGGAGATTATACCACCCACAGGCTTTGTATGCCTTTTTTTTTTTTTTTTTTTTTTTTTTTAGAATTGTCAGTGTTTGCTAAGGCAAGCATCATTATTTCTGGATTTGGACAAGCATATACTGTATTTGCTATGGACATTAAATTATTAAAATTATGCAAATGTTGAGAAAAGTTGTTCTATTACTTTTTAAGTCTTAAGTGAAGTTCTGACAAATTCTGACAAAGTTTCTAACTGAAATTGTTGTATTTTTTCTGTAATATGACCCCAGAATATCATGGAGATTTGCAATGCATATCATAGGTTCGGTTCCCAGGGAACACACAAAGGCCCAGATTTACTAAATGGGGCAAATGAGAGCGCAATTCCACAAATGTGCCGATGGGAGTGGCAAGTTTTGTGCATGATCTACTGCTGATGCGCAAATTAAAGAACACAGACGCAGTCAAATCGTTTACATAATGACCAACGCAATCTATATAGTTCGGTTCGTTTGGTTCATTTGGTCCGGACCAAAAAAGAAAAAAAAAACTTTTAGTCCTGGTCCGATTAGCGTTCAGATTGGCATTCTTATCACCGAACCAAAAGATACGGAACCTAAACTCAAATGGATATGTTCACAACCTGATTGGTCGGATTTTATGACGTATTGCCTATTTTGAGATGGAACTTACCGAACATCCAAAACGATGCTGTGTGCTGAGATGCACTTGTTGTGTGTGCGTAGCCTGCATATGATGGTATTTTGGCCAACTGGGAACTTGTGAAGAGCTTATAAAATGTGTTAAAGAGTCAAAACAGTGACTGGAATCCCTCCGATCTGCTGCGTGGAGATGCATGTCTGATGCCTATGACAAGAAAAAAACAATATGCGTGAGGATTCTGTCCTTTTTAGGGTCTCATCTTCCTGTTTTTGGTTCATTTACATGTGTTTGGTCCGTGTTGCATTCATATATCATTCAAACCACACCAGAGTTAGTTTGGAAGCGGACCGAGACCCATCTTTTCAGCGGGCTCGGTCCGCTTGTTCTGTGCGCAAAAGGGTTCGGATGGCAGCGTTCACACATTTAAATGAACCGCACTAACCAAGCAATCGCACCAGGGTTTGTTTTAATCGAACCAAACATGACAAGTGTGAACGCACCCTTAGGCCGTGTGTCCACCTAAGCGTTTTTTCCAGCTGCTAGCATACTTTTTCAATTGTTTTCAATGGGAGCGCCGCGTTTTTTAAACGCCAGGAGCGTAACGAGGCGCTGAGCGTCTTTTTCACGCTCAAGCGCTGAGAGCTGGGCATTTTTTACTGGTCGCCTCGAGTTGAAGAACGTTCAACTTTGAGTAAAACGCTGGGCTCATCACTGTCACTTTTTAGCCAGCCGTCCAAGTGGAGGAGGGAGGAGGAGCGGGACAAATACAAGTCCGACCAACTGTCACATTCTTGCTGTAAATGTAAATTAATATTGCTGCTCTCCGAAAATACATAGCAAAGTAATTTCACATTGTGTCAACATTTTAAGTCTGAAACAAATTACCTGCAAAATCAGTTATAAGTAACAGTGACGCGGATATTCCTTATCATAGCCACAAAGCGTCTCAACGGAAAAAACGCTGTTTTGCAGAAGCGCTCTCAAGCGATCACAGACGGGCGTTTTAAGCAGAGCGCCTAGCATTTTCAGCTGGCTAAAAACGCTCTGGTGGACACACGGCCTTAGTGTTGGGTCGCAAATAAGTAGAGCTGATGCTCAGGTGCAGGTTGACAGGCGCAACTTGTTACAAGTAATATACGGATAAAGTCTTCCTCTGGCATTCCAAAGAAATTAATACGAGTGAAAAAATTTCTCCCTTCTACCACACTCTCTATGTTCTCTGCAGTGTCTCATCCTAACAGCAACAATTGCAGCCATGTCGCAAAATGGGTTAAGTAAATAATACCAGTCAATTGACTAGCGCAAACATTAGTAAATCGCGTTGCATGATTCATTTAAATACTCTCCTCCCATAATTTTTGCGTCTGAAAGGGAAACTCCTACAAATGCATATGCAATAAGGTCATCCGCAAAAACAACTCCACGCCTTTTCAGCGCTAATTTTGCACTGCGTGTCTTTAGTAAATCCTGACAGTATTTTTTTAATGCCAAAAGAGTGTTTGCGCTGGCGCAAGCTGTTTTTAAATCTGGCCCAAACTGATGATATTTTTTTCTTTAAGTCAGTTTGTATTTTACAATAAGTCAGTTTGGATCTGCAAATTGTGTAACTATAAGGATAAGAAACTCAATTTTAAGATGTATACAGAGATTCAAGATAATATCTTATAAGTTTTATGCAACAGTATCGTATACAGTTTTGTTACTCAAGTAAATGTATATTGGATTTTTAGATATTTTTGTATATTTAAAGTGCCATTTCTTTCTATTTGCAGAGCTTAATCCTGCGTGTTAATCATTAGTATGAACTTTGGCTATACAGCACGCTCACATGAATCACAGGAAGCCCATTCGGTTTTTATGGAGATCTTGTGGTCTTTTGTTAGTGGTAACATGTCGTACTGTTCATTCAGTGCCAGGGAATTGTCTTCACACCAGCTTTGTGTTCCTGACCCGCCCACACACAATATTGTTTTCAGAGAAAACAGTCAAGATCTCTCTCTTTCCTCTCAACCTCCTCTCAAAGTGAGGAATGATGCTTTCCTTGCATGAAATTTGTGTTCTCTCTTTCTATACATATGAATGCATTTTTGCATTAGGCTTAGAGAGCATTTGTCTTTAGGCAGTAATAGTTTGTAAATGCTAACATTATAAACACAAGCTGTTATGAATTATGTAAGCATAATTGAACATGTGCTAATGTTACATAATTTGTACTGATGGATCCATCACAATGCTTGCAGGGCACATGATCATTTTATAAACTTTTCTCAACAGATTTCTTAGTGAAAATTCTGCCACTTATGTAAATGCAACAAATAATGTTGTCAGATATCATGGTCATCATACCATTTTCCATCTAATTTCTTATCCTTTTAAAAAAAAATTTAAAAAATTTCTGATTGCATCCTTTGTGCCCTTGCGATTTAGAGACTCCCCGCAAATGTAGGAGCAATGTTCTCTCTTTCTTTCTTTAGCAGTCTTTCAGTGAAGTCTTTCATCTCATTCCTGTGCTGCTATTTTAATTCTTTCACAGGTCCTAAATAGAATCTCTGACATCCTGCTACCTTGACACCCCAGATGTGACTAATATGCAGGACAATCTGAGATTAATATTCCATTGTTATAAAGCCCTACTGAAAATGATGTGAAAAACTTGGGTGGGAAATATTCTGTGGTTTGTGCTATGCAGTTATTAATTTCACTATGGGTGGGCTACAGGAGTTGTCTAAAGCTGTAATGAAGTTGTATTTTATCTTTGATGCATCATTTAATACAGGTCTTCATTAAAGGGATAGTTCACCCAAAAATTAAAATTTGATGTTTATCTGCTTACCCCCAGGGCATACAAGATGTAGGTGACTTTGTTTCTTCAGTAGAACACAAATTATGTTTTTTAACTCCAAACGTTGCACTCTGTCACTCATATAATGCATGGCAATGGTAACAAAATCTATGAGAGTAAATAAAACATGCACAGACAAATCCAAATTAAACCCTGCGGCTCGTGACAACACATTGATGTCCTAAGACACGAAACGATTGGTTTGTGCGAGAAACCAAACGGTATTTATATAATTTTTTACCTCTAATACACCACTATGTCAACTGCCTTGAGTGCGTGCACGGCATCCAGTGTGTGAGGTGTGTACGTGCTCTGGCATATTTTACACAAGCGCCGGAAGTGATCTCTCGCGTGTATACGTCACTCATTGTTTACACAGTGCACAAACATTGTAGGTACGATGACTAATCAAAATGGTACTTACAGTACTTGCGCTTATCTGGATTGTTCAAACCAACTTAAAACTAAAAGATTACATTATCTTGTGCGTTACCATGTTACCATTGACATGCATTATATGACTGACAGACTGCAATGGCTGGAGTTAAAAATCATAATTTGTGTTCTACTAAAAAAAAAAAAAAAAAAAAAAAAAAGTCACCTACATCTTGGATGCCCTGGGGGTAAGCAGATAAACATCAAATTTTCATTTTTGGGTGAACTATCCCTTTAATGTGCATGAGCCTGGCTGCAGGAAGTTGGCTGAAATTAGGGTGCTGTAGAATAGCATGATGTGCACTTAGATAAAAAATGCACAAGTGTTAGATATGTGCTGTTTTGAATTCATGACTATTTATCATTAGATTTGGGATGGGGGTGCTTAAAATAGTCCATGTGACTTCAGTGGTTAAACCTTAATGTTATGACTCAACAAGAATACTTTGTGTGGGCAAAACCAAAAATAATGACTGTTCAACAGTTTCTTCTCTTCCCTGTCAGTCTCCTATGATGTTGACGTAGTAAACACAGTGCAGCGCTTCCAGGTTTTACATCAGAACACCGGCTTATTATTGGTCGACACTGTACATGTATTAGCTTTTGCCTATGCTAGCAAGTTCATACATAGAATTTTTAAATGCAATAAAGAAGTTTATGATAAACTAGTATTTTCCTAGTTTTACATTGGTTGTACCACCTGACATGGAAAGTGTACCAACCTACCTATACTTGAAATTTTTATCAGTATTTGAGAGAGATCTACAAACCTTTTAATTTCAAAGCCACAAGGATCATTTGGGGTCCTCTGGATGATGCATGATTATTACCTTGTCAATTCATAATAAAAGACCCATGTTTGCAGTTGTGCCACCCGACATTTGAGAATATACAAATTACTGTAACAAAAGTTTTTAAATTATCTCAGCAGCTTTAAAACTACTGATATTTATACAGTTTGTTTATGTGAAATGTTTCGAACATAAAATTACGCCATAGTATTTTATTTTGAAACTCTTTTTATTAAAACACCGTTTTAAATAGTTTTCTTAGTATGTTCATTTGTGCGGATGGTTGCGCCACCTGACATTTTGGGGGTTTAAGCATAAAATAATATTTATTATTTGAATGTGCTAAAAATTAATTCAAACTAAATAGGTTTTATAGAATAAAGTTTTACATGTCATCATGAATTTATCAAATTATTTTAAAAAGGCAGTAATGCACTTGAACACAAAAATATGCACGTCATGCCATTGACCCATGTATATTTCATTTACACAGTGAAGATACGCAGTGTTTTTTTTATACATTTGATTACTTTATACAATTTATGTAGTACTTATTTCGAGTGCTTGAAGTTTTTCAGGCAGGTCTGTTTCTTTGTTCTATTCTAGTTTGTTGTCCTATTGCTAGTAATGAGTTTCTTTCTGCTTATTTTATCACTGACTGTTTATTTGTCTTCAGTAAGCTTGAGAGGTTTATATATATATATATATATATATATATATATATATATATATATATAACTAATATATAACTATATTGTTATATATCATTATCGTCAAATAAAATTACTCATATCGTGATATAAGATTCATATAGCCCACCTGACTCCATACAAAGTCACTCTCATCTGATGCTCTCAGTTTTCCTTTATGTGTCTTCCTCTTTTTTGTGTGTCTTGTGTTCATGCACCTCACTCATCTCGGTGCGGTGGAATGGGATGGAGTTTAATTAGCCAACAACAGGAGTGCCACGTGAACTGGGCTATGAGAGAATCCAGAATTTTTAGCTTTGGTTGAGATGTTGGAAAGGACGGTTCATCCCAGGTTACACACATGGCATCCAGTGGGTAGCTGTCAGAAACCGAATGCCAATAAAAGCTTCTCTCTCAAACACTAATGCTCCTCTCATTTCCCTCCAGGCTGCATCTCAGATGAGTTGCCGTTTCCTGTTAGGTGGCACAGCAAATAAAGGACAACATTAGCATTTTATAATGAGCCATGCCCTTGATGGGTTCCCTCTGAGAGAAGAGGGATTCTATTCATTCTAATCAGACCAACAATAATCATATTACATTATTACAAGGCCCTTTTCTGGCCTGCATCCTAGGAGGGTGCTAGTAGGGATGGTTACGATGATTCGCACAGCAATGATCAATCAGGAAAATGTATCTGTGAATTCTCATCTTCTCTTTGGATTGTCACCACCAGCATATGTTGTCTTTTAGATGCATGTATGTGTAAGTGTATGTATGTATATTTGTGTGTAAATACAACCCAAATTACGGAAATATAAATGTTTTTTAAATTAATTTTAAATAAAATGAAAACTAAAAGACTTTCAAATCACATGAGCAAATATTTTATTCACAATAGAACATAGATAACAAATGTTTAAACTGAGAAATTTTACAATTTTATGCACAAAATGAGCCCATTTCAAATTTGATGCCTGTTACAGGTTTCAAAATAGTTGGGACAGGGGCATGTTTACTATTGTGTAGCATCTCCTCTTCTTTTCAAAACAGTGTGAAGATGTCTGGGCATCGAGGTTATTAGTTTTGGAGTTTTGGTGTTGAAAGCAGTTTCCAGCTGCTGAAGAGTTTGTGGTTGTCTTTGACGTATTTTTCTCTATAGGTGAAAGATCTGGACTGCAGGCAGGCCAATTCAGCACCCGGACTCTTCTACGACAAAGCCTTGCTGTTGTAATAGCTGCAGTATGTGGCTTGCATTGTTCTGCTGAAATACAGGCTTTCCCTGAAACAGATGTCATCTGGAGGCTCCCCTATTCTAGTGCCATCCAAAACATGCAAGCTGCCCATACCATATGCACTTATGCACCCCCATACTATCAGAGATGCTGGCTTTTGAACTGAACGCTGATAACAGGTTAGAAGGTCTCCCTCCTCTTTAGTCCGGAGGACACGGCGTCCGTGCTTTCCAACAAGAATATCAAATGTGGCCTCGTATGACCATAGAACACTTTTCCACTTTGAAACAGTTCATTTTAAATGAGCCTTGGCACATAGGACATGATGGCGCTTCTGGACCATGTTCACATATGGCTTCCTTTTTTGCATGATAGAGCTTTAGTTGGCATCTGCAGATAGCACAGCGGATTGTGTTTTCTGACAGTGGTTTCTGGAAGTATTCCTGGGCCCATTTAGTAATGTCATTGACACAATCATGCCGATGAGTGATGCAGTGTCATCTGAGGGCCCGAAGACCACGGGCATCCAATAAAGGTCTTCGACCTTGTCCCTTGCGCACAGAGATTTCTCCAGTTTCTCTGAATCTTTTGATGATGTTATGCACTGTAGATGATGAGATTTGCAAAGCCTCTGCAGTTTGACAATGAGGAACATTGCTTTTAAAGTATTCCACAATCTTTTTATGCACTTTTTCACAGCTTTGCCCATCTTTACATCTGAGAGCCTCTCTAAGACAACTTTTTTGAGACCTCTAGCTGGCATCAAATTTGTAATGAGCTCATTTAGTGGATAAAAATGTAAAATTTCTCTGTTTAAACATTTGTTATGTTATCTATGTTCTATTGTGAATAAAATATTGGCTCATGTGATTTGAAAGTCTATTTGGGTTGTATGTATTAGACTTTTTGTAACTTTATTTTGGTTCTTGCAATTCAATATTATTGGATTTGTATGATAAATTACTTGTGATTATTCCTCATTTGTAAGTTGCTTTGGATAAAAGCACATACTAAGTGATTAAATGTGTAATCTGCATAAAGCAGCCAGGAAATTCATGCTGGTCTTTTCAGCAGGGTTTCTAAAGCATGCAGGAGTCCAGGTGTTGTAAAGAGTGTACAGAGATCTTTTTTTTTTTTTCTCAGATTAGAGACTTCAGATAACCCTTAGCTTTTTTATTTTTCTATGTTGTATCCTGCCCCCTCCACACTCACCCATTCGGTGCCATCATTTTTTGTGCCCCCTGAAAACTCACACATACTGACAGGGTTGCCAACTTTGGGACTTTGGCTGGAGTGAGACTTTGTAAAAAAAATTCAGTTTGCGCGTGTGCGCGGAGAAAATGTTTGGTAACCCTAATTTTAAAAATCAATGTTTGTCCATGTTTACTTAGTATCATTGGGGTGAAATAATTTATTTTATTTTTTGTCAGTTTTGTTATCTGACAGGGGCGGAGCCAGACATTGTAAACATTAAGGGCTTATTCCAAATCTATATTTGTCCAAAGACATTTCAATTTTCTATTAATAGCTTTACTGACATGAAAGGAGCTTTTGTTGTCATATGAAAATGTACATTATTTGACACTATAATTTGTAAAACTTTGTTGGATGTACCTCCGCTAGGGGGGTCCGGGGGCATGCCCCCCCGTAAGAAAATTTTGTACATTTTAAGGTTAAATGTATCAATCTGGTGCACTCTGGAAACTCAAAATTAGGAGCTTCAACCCATGTACAGTGTGCAAATTGAACAAAGAAACAGCATTGACTTGTACCTGGACATTAAAAAGGGTTCAAACATTTTTTTTTTTTTACAATACTTTTGTTCTCATTTCTTTTTAAAAGATATCCTTGAGCGTTTATTTTGATCACCAGATCACCAGCTGATCGCGTGCACAAATGCGCGCTCTTCTCTTTAAAACACGCAGCACAGACAGACTGTATATATACTTAATCACTGTCTTTTGCTGTTTTATAAAGGCACAAAGCCATATCACAGTTTCGATTTTAGTTCGTTGGCAAACGTAGTATGTTTTAAATTTTCAGTTCATTATGAAACGGTGGCAGCAGCAGAGGGTCATTAATGGAAAACACTGAATGAATGTATAGATGATAAATGTGCTAAAGTTGTCATACGTATGTCATACGTATATAACGTACTCGGTTACTTACGTAACCTCGGATCCCTGAGAGATAAGGGAACGAGTATTGCGTTGCAAACGCTATGAGAAAACTCCTTTTCTCGAGAAAATAACGGCCATGGTGTGTAAAGCAGAAGCAGCCTGGCCAGCGGCGGAGTGTGCACGATCCGGGAGTGCTGAAGACGTTCTGTGCTTGACGCTTTGGCCGCTCTGTATATTGAGTGCGCGCGCGCGGCCGGGGCTCTCTCTCACTTCTCACACGCAACTGACGTATCAGGTGCAAGGTTTTCAGCCAATCAACGATCAGAGAATACTGCAGTGAGAACGTTGTAGGGAGATGTAACAGCTGTGGGCCTTAAACTCCTCTCCTGTCATTAATACGCTGTGGTCTAGTCATCAACAGAAAGTAACGGATTGAGAGTGGAGAAAAATGGATTTTGGCGTGACATTTCTTGCATGTGCGTGAGAGCATGAGATTGATGCTGAAAGCGTGAGTGTCACGCCAGATGCGTGAGAGTTGGCAACCCTGTACTGAATTTACTTGGCTATGTAAATTAGGACATACCATAGACCAGTGATATTCAATTAAAGCTCCAAGAGCTCTGGTTTCCTTCCGCAAAGGTCCGGACAATACTTTTTTGGACTAGTTATATATATATCTCCATCTGGGCAGCAGTAGTACTTCATAAAAGAAAAGAAAATTATCCCTAACAGTCAAAATAGTGATCAAAGGTAAGGATATTGGGTCCCGAGTACCAAAGCAGTGGCGTCTGAGAAATAAAAAAAAAATTAATATGTCATCAGTTGAGCCCAATTGGATATGAATATTAAAAGGTAATATCAGATGTTTTATCAGGCTATTGTTATTTTTACATTTAGAAACCTATGTATGGCAAAAGGCCATGTGACTGATAAAAGATATTATATGGAGGCTCAGGGTTTTCTTCTTGAAGAATTTTTATATTTTGCTTAAAATAATATCTCTACTAAAAACAAACAAACAACGTACATAATCAAAATTCTGTCATTATGAGCAAAGTTAACTAGCAATATCAGATTTAATGGTCTTTCCTTGCCATCTACAAATAATTTTACCAATTATAACATTGTTTATTATGAAATGCTCTTAACATGCTGATTAATAGGCCTTACGCTAAATGTAGTAAAAAAACATCTTGTCACAAACCTGGTTTGAACGGTCGGATAATAACTATATTTGCTGCATTCTCGGTTTCTGAAGTGTTTTAGCAATAGTAATAGTATTTTTTTTTTTTTTTTGGCTGCTCACCATGTTTCTGCTGCTGTTGTTAAAATAACCATGTCATCTGCAGCTCTTGTAGTGCTTTATGTCTTTTAAGGAGGAGAGGAGCAACATGCACAGAGTGGAAAGGGCTTGAATGAAGCATGTTTAAAATAAGTGAAGACACATCCAGAAGCACTTTCCCTTTAAATCCTACTGGCTTTTTATTCTATATGTGTGTGTGTGTGTGTGTGTGTGTGTGTGTGTGTGTGTGAATATTAGGGGTGGGAATCTTTAGTCACCTCACGATCCGATCCGATTCCTATTCTGGGAGTCACAATCCGATTCCAAAACGATTCTTTATCTACTCTTTTTTTTCTTATTAATTAATTAGTTTACAGACTTAACCTTAAAATCCTTACATTTACATATCCTTACATAAGTAATAAGTATGCCTACGTTTTAAAATAATTGCAAATTGAAAAAATTGAATTAAAACAATTGTATGTTAAGAATTTTAAACTAATATAACTTCAGAACATACAAGCAAGTAGCAAATAATAAAGAGGAGCAATGAAACATATTACAAACAATAATAATAAAGAGGAGCAATGAAACATATTACAAGCAATAAACAAAGAGTGCTTACAGTATTTAAGATTATCTGAATGCTTTCTTTCTCATGTTTACTGTCGTTTGATTGTTACATCACAGACCGCGGGAGATCTAATAAGTTGCATTCACGCACGGATCTCTTTTGAAATATATTAAGTAATGCGGTTTGTCCTGTCCATTGAATAGCTTAAGACAAAACTGTCTGTGTTTAGGCTACATTAATTTTGCGTCATAAAACCATTTTGAGACGCAAGTACATTAAACCACTTACACGGAGTCGCGCACAGCCCCATGCGTGAGCAATCTTCACAAACAAAGCGTCAGCATTTGAAATTGAAAGCAGCCTTCTGTAAATGAGTTTCATACTTTAAATATATATGTCCACTGCATTCCAAGCGACATAAATGATGCCTTCGTAGAGCATTTGTAAGGAAAACAACAGCGGGCGCGACCGCACACAGCAACATCAAATAAAGCACGCGTCTCTCACAGCGCATCCTGTGCAGTGAAGCCAGCGGATGTCATTGTAATTTGCTTCAACCTTTCCGAACTTTGTGAAAGATTATTTAACGGAAGGTTTGAGTGGTGTATGTGTGTGAGGAATTGGAAGCAAGCTGAATACGGATGTTTCTAAAGCACACTCAGCGTCATTGCGCATCCAAATAAAAACTAAGCTAAGAATCGATTCTAAAATTCTCAGAATCGATCCAGAATCGTTGGAGAGAGAATTGATCGATTTTTTTTTTTCCTTTTCCCACCCCTAGTGAATATGTTTGTGTGTGTAGGGGACTATAGACCTTATGTAGCTCCGTCCCTTTTCAGCATTGCGCTCATTGTGATCTGTCTTCTGGTTTGTATTTCTACAACATCAAGGTGAGATCTTAGGGATTTATGAATGAACTACTCATTTTAAAATTTTCCCAGTCTTCTGACATTTGTTATGACATGCCCTTCATTACAATGCTCATGATAACTTTTGTTAATTCTGCAACAAGTAAATCCATTTCACCAGCTAATCTTTAACAGCAATTCCATAGAAATATACAGGGCTACCGCAAAACAGTTAAAACACAAAATTCTAAAGACTGCTGCGCGCTTGTTCCTCTGTGGCATAAGGTCTATACACAAAACAAACGAGTGGAATGAAAAACAGAGATGACTCATTGTTCATGCCTGATGAATGTCACCTGCTCTTAGAAGGAAGCTGTGAATCAGAAGTGACCCTTATTAGAAAGTGTGCTGGCTGTCATTCATTGAGAGGGATTACCTCATTAAGGACTACACGCATTTAGCACCACTGCTCTAATTACTCCCCTTTACCTACAGTGTCACTATGAATCATCACTATTACCATGGCACTAATGATGGAGATTGCATAGTTTACCCAACACCATCATTTACATATTTGTGAAATATTTATATATCCTGCAAAATTGTTGTTTGGTTTCTTCGCCTAACCTATGTTTGTTTTTATTTTGTTAACAGGATTCTGGCCACAGCAGGAGCCCACATGAATATTTCATTAGACCTGCGAACGCTGAGGGCTGTGAGGGTATTACGGCCCCTTAAACTGGTTTCTGGCATTCCTAGTATGTTTACGAATCTAAATGAAGTTCTTAATCACACTGTGTAATTTTGTTTTAGAGGAAGATTATTACACTGTTTCCTAATCAGGTGCAAAGCGATAAAACAACAAGACAAATCCAACCGCAACAAGTTACATGCAACAAGGCTTTTTGTTTGTTGCAAGAATGTCTGTTTATCTGGGTAGCTGCACTGTAAAATCTCATTGGTCCAAAAACCCACTCCACACATCTGTAACCTGTCACATTGCATCTGGTTAGGACACAGTGTTTTTCCACATCTAAAGAAATGAATAGTACATTTTCCAACCTAGGCTCATTGGATAAGCATTCCTCTACCTACATTTCTGCAAATCTCCAAAAACGTACCTATACATACAATTAACTGCAGTTTCAAGCTGAAATTCCTTTTATTCCTTTTCCCTAGGGCTGGGTATTAACTCAAATTTCATGATTCAATTTGATTTCAATTAACAAGCTTTCAATTCAGTGTCAATTTGATTCGATATCGATTATTTTGAATATACTGTATATCAGGTACAGTTCATGGCAAATGAAAAACCTCTCAACTAATGCTGTAAACTATACGGGAAGTCAGTTGGTACAACATTACTATAATATCGAAGGTTTAACTCAACAGTTTTTTTTATACAAACATTTAAATTACACAAAAGGAAGTTATTAATAAAGTTATTATAGTAAGTTACATTCATTTTTTGAAAAATAAACATTTAAATGGTGGCTGTTATAAAAACTTGACAGATTTATTCAAACATACTTGAAACATCAAAATTATATTGAATATGTATTATGTTTCATATATTTTGCAAAAAGCTCCTCTAGAGTTAATTTTTCTAGCTGACTAACAGGTTTATGGTCACTGAATACAGACCTGCCAACATGTACGCATTTTGCGTAGTGGGTACGCATTTTGCCCTCAAAGTACGCTGGTACAATTTGTCACTCTATCCTACGCAAAAACCCGGTGACTCCTCTGTGCACGCGTAGTAAAAAGAAAGAGTTTGACCAATCATAGCGCTGGGTTCATTTGCCCAAATAGCAAGCGGATCGGATGATTGACAAATGCGTACAGCCTATCAATAAAAAAAAGGCTGCAAATCGACAGCAACCATAGGCGTAATTTGCGGGTGGGACGGGTGGGACATGTCCCCACCACTTTTTAAAGGGTCAATATTGTCCCCACCACTTTTTGAAACATCTCGCGGATATCTAATACAATATAAACACCTCTAGTTGATTATCAATTTTGTGTTAATAGGCGATTTGGCGCTGGGATGTGTTGTTTTTGAAATCATGTTGAGTGCTCGTTGCCGCAATTACAATACAATTACAATACAATTACAATACACCCCCTCTCTCTTACACAAACGCGCACGTGCACAAAGAGAGGGAAGATCATTAACACAACCCCTCCTTATATATCGGACTACCTTCTTGAAATTCTTGAATACTTGATACATTTTGCTCTTATTGGTCCTTTCTATTCATTGTCCATTGTTTTCTATAAATGTCTGCATTGGCTAACCTTTATTCAGCGAATGTTTGTCTTGTTTATAATTCAAAGACAGCACGTTACAAATAGAAACCATTTTTTTCTGTGGGATTTAGTATCATATTTGGATATTGGAATAATAAATTAAGTATTTTAAATGAATCGCATGTAAACTCAATGTTTACTGTTTTCTAAGGGTTTCTTAATTTTAGACTAGTTTTCATTACAAAACCTGTATAAAAGACTCAACTGTCAGGTTAGTTGTATGTAAATATAGCCTTGAAATTGCAAACAAATTTTTTTAGTCCATATTAAATATATGAATGCGATTCACTTGTGGTTGTCAGTTTGTATAAGCACACATTATATTAATTGTGAATTAAAAAATGCTTTTGAACTGGTGTAGTGAAATGTGAAAAACGCATCACACTGGTACTCAAAAAAAATTTCCAAGGTTGGCAGGTCTGCTGAATAGCTTTGTTGAGGTAAATATAACATTATGCAACACATTGTTCACAAGCTGTTTTATTGGCATCTTTTGGTACATTATAAGTGGTAGCAGTTTAAACTAAGATCACAAAATGTACATCTCTACAATGATTGGTTGATATAAAAAGGGAGGATAGCCTCCTCTGCAATGTATTTTTTCAACTTTATCTGCTGAAAGTGAAATACTCTATGGTGATTGGCTATTTTTTATTTTTTTTTACCAATTGAGGCAAAAGACTTTGGCTATGGATTTTGCCTTCCCTTTCCCTTTCTATATCCCCTCAGACTGTCCTTAGCACAGTTTTCCAAATTATTGTAATACATTGGTAGATTTGGCACTTTTGGGGAAGAGCAGTGGTGGTTTTATTTTCAAGCACTAATTTTGTACTTTAATATACTAAAAAATCTTCTTAAGTACTTCTTAAGATAATGTTAAGAACATCTTAGTGTACTCAACTGTGCTATTTTGAGACACCATTTAGTTACACTATATTCTTAAGATTATCTTATCAAGTACTAAAGAATAATTTTATTAAAAAATACTATGGAAGTACAAAATTAAGAACAATCGATTAAGTACAAAATTAGTGTACGGAAATAGAGCACTTTAAGTAGGCTACATTATGGAAATGTACTTTTTTTCACCTGGGTTGCTATACGTTTTTGACGTGTTTTTGACTATATTGCAACTAGTGTTGTCACGGTACCAAAATTCCAGTAGTCGGTACCGATACCATGAAAACTTACCTTACAAGCATATGCTTGTTTTTTAAACAGGGGTAACAGACGTGCGTGTTTATTTGAGCTATTCCGTCAGAGAAACAACACACTACAGCCTGTAAAACTATGAAATAAATATCGGTAAATAATGGTAACCTAAATAATAAGAAAGTTAAATATTAATTTTAAAAAAATTTGTTTTTTATTTCCACACAAATATGCATCATATAGCTAAAGTCCCGTTATTAGTCTTTGCTATAGACCGCTCTGCGCTTTGAGAAGGATGTGGGACACGAGCAGGAAAGAGATAATTTCTCTTTAATAATATCTTCATGTTATTTTCTGATGTTACAAGCAACTGAAACTTGTTATAAAAGGTCTGAAGAGCGAGTTTTATCTTCAGACATTCAGGCTATGTTTGATTTAGCGCTGCCAGAGAAAACGAAAGTAAAAATCACCAGCGTGTGTGAATCGCGCTATACAAATAAACTTGACGTGCCTTATAAAGTCTAATAACGAGCACAAGCTGTGTTAAATAGAAATTGACGTGCAAGCAAAAAGGTTTCTGTCCTACGGAGTTTTTTCTACTTTACCACAGTAAAGAATGCGAATAGCCTAATAAATGTGAACGAAAGAAACGTTTATAATCCCCTGCGTGAGTGAAGATTTGGGAAAAGAAACAGAGATTCCATGTGGAATAACTAATGGAATATTGTTTAATTCTCTGATAATCAGGTGAACAGATCGCGATTCACAAAACAGAACAAAGTTTAATTTATGGACTGTCGTACCTCTCATTCTGCATGAACCAAAATGTTTCCATGGCTACGATGTCACGTTTAATTGCTAACCTAGCTATTATTGCTTCTGTAAACAAAGCTTTGTGCTTCACTCGTGTCATATTCACGTAAAATATTGCCACAGTCCTATCAGTGGGTACCGAATATACACGGATTCTCTGTACTACCGGTACTACAGAAATGCGGGTATCGTCACATTTTCAAAATTTCAGTACTGAGTTGGTACCGAAGTACCGGTACTTTTGACAACACTAATTGCAACTTTGCAAGTAGTGTACAGCAGTCTGTTTACCCTAAATCCCACCTTATCTGCTGATATTTCAGTCATGTAACTTAGTAACTAGCTAACACTTGTAACCAATTATCACGAAGCAATGACATTTTAAATATACACGGGTTGTATGCTACGCTTACAACTTATACACAAAAAAAAAAAAAAAACACTGGAGCAAAGTAGCATGAATTGAATTGCATGAAAATGACTTGAGCTAGCTGTATTTTCTGTTTTTTTTTTTTTTTCTTCC
The DNA here is from genome assembly GCF_024489055.1 of Chanodichthys erythropterus. Classification (NCBI taxonomy): domain Eukaryota; kingdom Metazoa; phylum Chordata; class Actinopteri; order Cypriniformes; family Xenocyprididae; genus Chanodichthys; species Chanodichthys erythropterus. The sequence continues at coordinate 11,500,301 of NC_090229.1, forward strand.
TTACCTCTGTCCTCCGTTGCAGCAGCTGAATTTAAACCCTTTGAAAACAGTTTGGTTAATTTTAGGCATTTGACAGTTTCGGACTTAAGAGCATTTTTTTGCTTTCTCAAACCTTTTCTCCACCGCCTTTCCTTTTTTGCTAATTTTACTGACAATTTGCTTGTGTTGCGCTCTCTCTCTGATGACTGATATTGACTGAGTTTGATTGACTGGCTATCTAACCAATCATAACACTGTATCCATGTTTATGTCGACAAAGCAGTTAGATTAACGTCGTGGATTTGATTTTTAAAAATGGTGTGTAGTGTCATGGGCTGCTTGAACTGAGTCGCTACAGCAATCTGTCAAGACACATTAAAGAGCTACAAAATGGTATTTATTTTTTAAATCTCTCTTGTCTGTTGACGCATTGTCAGTGTCCTCTTTGCTCCAATGTATTTTTCACTCTGACAGAGCATGATGTGTGGTGTGAGAGTACCACAGTAACCAAAGGGGGCGGGGCAGTCGGCCCATCTCGGGACCGGGCCGGCTGTTGCCAACTGGGCCGGCCATTTCTTAACATTTATTATTCTTAACATTATTATAAACATAATGAAATCATGCTAGCAATAAAAACCCGTCCTATGCGGTTTTGGCCTGTTTATTTATATATGTAAGAAAACTGACCAGCCCACATTGAAAAATTTGGTCCGGCCCCTCTGGCATTTGCCAAAATTGCCCCATGGCCAATCCGTCCATGGTTATATACAATGGTGAAATTACATACAAGAAATACACATTCTGTGACATGAAATGAAATAAATAAAATAACAGAATTTTATTAACATTAAATTGTCCTTCTCCCATTTTCATCTCAAACTTTTGGGTAAGCTGTACCTTCCTTGCCTCTCCTCATGAGCAGCCACTGATTATGACCTAAAAACACTTTTTGCCATAATACATGTTTTGTAAAGTAATACATTTTGATTACATCACATAACCAGCTCCATATGTATGGCTTTTCTAATGTACTGAACTTGCTCAGTAGCTCACCGGCTACAGCATTGCACTAGCAATGGGGAGCGCATGGGTATGAGTCCCATGAAACACAACAGAGGCGGACAGTAGTGAAGTATGTTTGCTCAGCTGAAGTACATTTTTCACGTGTCTGTACTTTATCAGTGTTTTTCTTTAGAAAACTTTTACTTCACAATATTCCAAAGCATAATATTGTACTTTCTTACTTTTACTCAAGTAAAAGTAATTCAAAGTTTTACTTGAGTATAAAAAATTACTTAATTTTTTAAGGTTCTTAAGTATTAAAGGTAAATAAACTACTTTTATTTATGAAATGTAGTGCAGTAAAAAGTATGACATTATGCTTTGGATAAAGTAAACACTCTGATAAGTACAGTCTAGATACTTTTTAAATTTACTTGAGTACAGTAAAAATATTTCACTACTGTCCACCTCTTAAACACAAGTCTAGATAAAAGAGTTCAAAGACTTGTAGAAGCAGCTAAAATAGCATAGTTGCCTCAGCAAATGTGTTTTCAATCTTACTTTTGCTTTTGTTGTAGGTTACGTTTACTGTAGGTGCCGCGAAACGTTGCCACAGGCGTGTTTTTCCAATGAGCCTGGGTTGAAATTTTCATGTTTATGTGTGAATGATACTTATTGATATACATTTTTATGTTTTTTTAGGTCTCCAAATAGTTCTTAAATCCATAATGAAGGCAATGGTGCCACTGCTACAGATCGGTCTGCTGCTGTTTTTTGCCATTCTCATGTTTGCCATTATTGGACTAGAGTTCTACAGTGGAAAACTCCACAAGCAATGTGAACCAGCCGTTAAAAGCGAGAAGAATCACACAAACACAAGTATAAGAACATGCATAGATCTACACTTCCACATGTACAAACTTAGAGTACCTAGATATACATGTTTTCATTTATGTTTATGTCAGATGCTGGGATCCAGTGTAAATCTTTAGAACACTGAAAAAGAAAGAACAGAATTAAAAAAAAAAAAAAACATTTTTTACATCTTTTAGGGTCACAAATAACACTTTCTTCGAATTTTTTTTTTTATTATTATTATTATTTATTTTATTTTTTTACCATAATTCACATGAGGGCTTCTCACACTTGAAATAGTTAACCCTGGGTCATTCTAAACCACGGGTAGATGGACCCGGATTATCTTGCCTCACATTTCACACTGCTCATAATTTACCCAGGGTTTACAATTAGTCCTAGGTATTCATAAGCTGATGTTTTACATTGTACATTCCTAAACCCTGGGTTAACGTTCTTATTTGCATATTTGTGGTGTCAGTGTCAATGATTGGATGAATGCAGCACGTAACCTGTTTACACAGCTCTAGCATTGCACAAGCTTGCATTGCCGATTGTACTATCAAGTTTATATTGAATGGACATTTTGGATTAAAGTCAAGTCATCTTCATTTACATAGCACTTTTTATAATATGGGCTGTTTTAAAGCATCTTCACCGTGATAATAGGAACATTAATTGACAGATTGTTTTGGCTTTACAGCAACTCTAAGAAAATATTATCAAGCTAAAGTAGGTTTTTGATTGAATCACTTATGTTGTAAAAATTAATTATTAACTTATGGGCCGCTTAAATGACTCCTTTCCTACTGAAAACCGAAGACCTTTAATGCATTTTTGGTGTTGATTTACGTGTTTGAATGTGAATGTGCGCAGAAACTTGGTCTTTTTACAAAGTGATATTGCCAAATTACTTGTCTGGTCCGCATAATACAGAAAAAATAGTCGTGTCCACGGATCTATGCGAACTGGAATAATTTTGATAATGTTTTATCTATACATAGGGAAAGGAAAGGGAAATAGGCCTTCGCAGGGGATAGTTAAGTTGACACTTTAGAGTCGAAACCCCCGCTTCACTGCTGCTTACGAGACGCTCCTGCCTGACGCTTACGCGCTGCTCCTGCTGCCTGTGTGAATGCATCCGTTGGTTAAAAGCGGTGTTTTGAACCGAGATAACCCAGGGTTAAGTGCAGTGTGAAAAGCCCTATACATGTTATTAAATAACAAAATAGAACATTAGTATTGAGAAAAATAACATTATTACCATTTGCAAGAAAAAAAATCAGGGGTCCATACAGATCTGCAAATCAGAGTCTTGGCTCCTCCCATACATGAAGTAAACACCTCCTCTTTCTGTAGGCCTCCTCTTATTAGCTGGATGATAACAAACAGTAAAGCAAATGACAAAAAAATACATTAAACAATATTTGTCTCTCTCGTTTCATATAGACAAATCTGAACCTTGTGTCAAGTTGTGTCCTGATAATTATACCTGCACTAACAACGGGCCCGGACCCAACGATGGCATCACTCAGTTTGATAACATCTTATTTTCCATACTCACTGTCTTCCAGTGCATCACCATGGAAGGCTGGACAACCATACTCTATAATGTGAGTTTCTGTCTCAGTTGACTGATATGTAACACTGTTTCTGTATTATAATCCAAATGTATAAATTTATAATCTTATTGTAATTCAAAGTTGAAGCATTACTTCACTGTTAAAGAAGCTCTTGTAGCATTTGTGTTTAGAATCTTTGTAATATTTAACATTTTATGCGGTTTAATGCCTCGTTTTACTGTTCATTGGTTGAGGCTTTTGGCTAGTAATGGGTTGAATGAGTTCAAGCCTTGCTTTCTGAAGAAATATAATGAAAGTGTTTTTGTTGGTACCGTGGCTTTGTGGTTAGCATTTGTACTGGGAGACATTGATCTTTGGTGCTCATGCGGGCAGAATACATTTGCATTGTGTCCTAATTCCATTCCTTCTCTTCTCCCCAAAATAATAAATAAATGGCAAAACAAAAATCTCTGGCCCATTTTAGCTAAAACTGATGGTTGATGAACTTCCTCCTCACTGGCAGCTGTGACCTGTTGTACGGGTCTTATGTACAGTATGCAGTACTGTGTAGCTTTTCCCTGATTTCTGTTTGGAAGCATTTGTCAAAATGGTTTTATCTCCAAATAGCTCCAAGCACTGGAAAATGAGAGGTGTTAGACGCAGTCCTAACAGTGGAGCTTTTGGTGGAATAAGCTTAGGTGGTTGACTTTGATCAAACTAATATCATTTACATGCTGAGCTGGCTCTGTTCTTCAGTCATAGTGCTTGTTTCTGAGCACAGAATGCCATTTTTTAAAAATATTTTTTAATGTTCTTTTTGTGAAGGAGGACTTCCTCAGACTTTAAAACAATCATGCATAGTTTGAGATAAAATTATGTTTATTAATGGGGTCATGACAGGGGTCATCAAATTTGCCTTAATCTTTTAAAACATCCTGCAAGTTTCATAGCTTAAAACGTCCTCCTCATTGTAAATAGGGCATTTATTTAATAAAGCTCCGAAAACGGCTCGTTTGGATATTGTGGGATTGGTGAGATCACACGTGCAAATAAATTTGCATATGCCTGCGTCCAGAGCAAGGCATTGATGCATAGTTTTGCATCATCACACCATAAGCCCCGCCCACTGGCATTCAGTCTGCATAACTGTTGACATTTGCCTACCTGGATGTAAGTGTTACGTCGCGTCAAAATAGACCTGTAATTGTCCCACGGCTTGATAAACACTGGTTTAATCCTCTCCGGGAGTAAAAATAGATTACTAAAATTTAAACAGAATCATTTCTGCTAAGGTTCTGCTAAGATAGACTGCTTATATACAGTAAGCACCCTCAAATAATGAAAATTATTCTTTGTGAGGCCAATTACAGTAAAATACATTTTTAAAATCATGATCCTGTACTTTTGAATGTCTGGAAAATTATTTTGGAAATTCATTGGTCAAATTGTCTTTCAAAGTACAATTTATTTATTTAAAAAAAAAGCACAGAGATATTACATAATAATACTTATTGAATTATTGCATCAGACAGCACAGACGTGACAGGAAGCATTGTGGAGAGATAGGATGAGAGGATGGTATTGGAAAGTACCACAAGTCGGCATCCAAAGTGCCACCGCGCCATGTGTCGATGCTTTCAGCTCTTACATACAATAATATATCGGTAACACTTTACAGTAAGGTTCATTAGTTAACATTAGTTAATGTATTAACTAACATGAACTAACAATGAGCAATACATTTGTTACTGTATTTGTTAATCTTTGTTAATATTAGTTAATAAAAATCCAGCTGTTCATAGTTTGTTCATTAATGTTAATAACTCTTGATTTTAATAATGTATTAGTGAATGTTGAAATTAACATTAACAAATGCTGTAGAAGTGCAGTTCATTATTAGTTCATATTAACTAATGTAGTTAACTAATGAACCTTATTGTATTTACCAATATATAACCTAAAGTGTTACCAATATATCAAGCAGGTTCATCCAAGTCCATATTGTTTTTAATCAGTCATGTGGTGTCATACATGTTGACGCAAGTCATGCTGCCACAGTTAGACTCGTTTTTCACACTCATAACTGAGCTGTTGCAGCTGCGTCGGGATGCGGGGAACACCCTCTCAGCTCAGCTGGGCAATGATGCCACCTTCCCACGCAGTGATCACACCCTTTGCACGGCAGAGCAGAGCCCCGCTGACAAGGGCAGGGTTTATGGTTTTCAGACTTTTTCAATCTAGGCAATCTAGGCATTTGGGTTATAATACTGCACATTCAAAAAAATATTTTCTTTGTTTTGAAGATTAAGAACTGTGCACTTCCTGTTTTGTGTTTGCACAGACCAACGATGCCTTAGGCCCTACATGGAATTGGCTCTACTTCATTCCCCTAATAATAATAGGCTCCTTCTTTGTGTTGAATCTGGTGTTAGGAGTCCTGTCAGGGTGAGTACTGTTTTCCTCAATGAGCTCTAAGACAAACTGACACTACATCTAACCTGATGTCTGAGTTGACCCAGGGTAATGAGTTTTATCGGAGGTTAATGTGAAATGTATTAACTTCATCTCTGGAGACAAGAGGTAAAATTAAGTTACTACACACACAGCGACCTTATCTCTTTCTCTTTCTACACATCTCTCTTTTCGCTCTTTGTACACGTACACTACCAGTCCAAAGTTTGGAATCAAATAAAGTTTTTATTTATTTATTTTGAAAGAAATCTCTTATGCTCACCAAGATTGTAAGTATTTGATCAAAAATACAGTAAAATAGTAATACTGTGAAATATTATTACAATTACAATCTGTTTTCTACTGTAATATATTTTAAATGTAATATATTACTGTGATGCAAAACTCAATTATGTCATTCATGCTTCATGGGAATGGGCAAAGTGTGCAAAAACTGTTCACTTTGTTTCCATTTTTATAATTCTGACAAAATCAAAAGAGATGTTTCTCCATAGAGAAATGCTTAACAGTGGCATTGAAATATGTTCTGTAGAAGCCACAAATTGTGTGATTTCAACGTAATTTTTTTAAAAATTATGCAAATTGGACACAGCCTCCCTATCTCCGCCTTTCATTCCTTCACACTGCAGGTGAAACACTTTGATAAATTAAGTGCATCCCATGCCTCAGGTTCTTCTCTGTGTGGGTAATTGTATGTTGTTGACTCCTTTAGGGAGTTTGCTAAAGAGCGTGAGCGAGTGGAGAACCGAAGAGCCTTTATGAAGCTCAGGAGACAGCAGCAGATCGAGAGGGAGCTGAACGGGTATCGGGCCTGGATTGACCGTGCAGGTACTCTTACACACTGACCTGGCAAATGCACCATGCAAAACAAATAAAGTAAGTCAAATCTGTCAAAACACACTGCCATAGCACCACCTCATTCTACAACGGATATCGAGTACCGTTCAAAAGAGACACACTAGTGAAAGAACATGCAGGGTTTTTTTTGCAATTTTTCCTTACAAATTATATTATCACTTAGGGGTGGGCAATATGACCAAATTCTTATTTCTCGATATGAGAAAAAAGAAGCAAATTACAAAAAAGTCTCTAACAGTAGACATTTTATAATGTGGTAATGATATATTTTGTCATACTGCCCAGCCCTCTTATCAGTATAACAATTCAAGTAAAAAGCTGAAGTGAAAAATATATTATGTATTGTTATGTATCCTTTTGGCTTTTAACAACATTAGCACTGTGGATGCCACACATTTGTGTAAAACCTCATGTTCTCCAGCATTATTTGAGAATGATCCAGAGAGCATCTTGTGCTTTAATTAAAATAAAAATAAACCAAAAAAATTACATGATCATTGTCTCATATTTAAGTGACCTAGAAGCAGAATCTTTTTTTTTTTTTGTATCTTATATATTTGTTATTCATTATTTCCTTTGTTCAACTTCTCAAAAACGTTTTGTTAATATCCACGGTTAAATTTGATTTTGAATGACAGTTTTTCAATTTATTGTATGTGCACAACTTAAGATTCAAATTCGTTTTTTTTATTTTGCAGAGGAGGTTATGCTTGCAGAGGAGAATAAGAATTCAGGACCTTCTGCTTTAGATGGTGAGATGGTTGACCTCTGTTGCTTTTCTCTCTCATTTTCCCACATAGATTGTGGGATGCAGTTTTTAATTATGTGTCAGGGTCAGGGTCGTGATTATTTTGAACAACCTAGTGCAGTGTACACTAGTACATCCTAGTAAATATGCATTCTCACTGTACAGATTTCATCATTTATCAAAGTCCTGCACACAGGCAAGTGAAATGCTAATATTTGATGTATCGGGTGGAATAATTTTACATTAAATTTACGGTAAAAACATTTATTTCATATAATATTAATTTACCAACCCTTTGAAGTTCTAATATCTGTTTTATATCTTTGTAATACACTGACAACCACCAAACACAGTGGTGATGAGAGTCACATGATGAATTAAAGTTTATCACAAGCAGCTTTCCAAAAGCTGACAAGGATAATACTAATATATAGAAGATGCACAGTGTCATTCACACAAAAACTGAACATTATTATGGTAACACACATGAAATTTTTTAAATGCAATAAACATTGATTTAACAACATTACATGTAACATAAAACCCTAATGTACATAACTGATTAGAAAAAACTAAGACGAAACAGTTATTTCAACGAAAATATATCAAATGTGAAGTGTCATGCAGGGAATTGTGAGAATGTCAATTTACATTTTTTAACTATAATTATACAATGACTTGTTAATTTTCACTTCCAAAAACTGTAAATTTAAATGTATTTTACTGTAAAATTACATTAAATGTACCGTTATATCTATTACAGTTATTCACCGTATATAGTATGGAAACATTCTGTAAACCAATTAACTGGTTTTCACAGTAGTATTTTTACAGTCTTTTACCATTAAAATCACTGTCTTTTTTTACAGTGTACACTGCAGTGTTTCAGGAGAAAACCGTATTTGAATGCAGAGTGAATCCCCTAAATATCTCCAATATTTTATGACAGTAAAGGCTCATATTTGGCTATATGTTTTTTTAATTTATGGAGACCTCTAAGCATCTGTTGTGTGATTAATGCACATTTGTTCAAAATGGCCTGTATGGGCAGATCGTTCACATGATGTTTTGTATTGTTTACAAGAAGGATACACATTCTCATCTTGTTTTTTATTAATTACCATTTTGGACATTTTTCTTAAATGCATCAACTCAGAATGCCTAATGTTGGTTTGATTGCTTGTGTTACATGAGAAAATAAATTTTTTTTGTCTACTTGGGTCGGGTACCGAATTAAATTAGTGCTGCTTTCAGATAACTGTTCAGTGTTCTGTTAAGTACTGCAATTGCTGTGTGGGTGAGGTTTACTGGACCCGTGCAGGACTCTGTCATTTATTCATTAGCCTGTTCTGGCATATAAAGCCTGTTCTGCTTCCATAAAGCGGCACAGGGATTATATATTTAATAGACTTATGTCACAATAAACAAGAAGCCACGGTCCTGCTCATGGTGTGCACGTGTGTAGCAAAAACCCACCGCATGACATTGGAATCCTGTATAAGGCGACAGGTTTTCCCCAGAATCAAACAAGGTTTTTATTTAATTTATTTTATTATTATTATTATTATTATTATATATATTTTTTTTATTAAATGGTGATTGACAGCTTCCCAGAGGCTGTGAATGAAAAACAGGCAGTAACCATGGTGAACTCCTATTTCGATGCCCCTGCTGTTCGCCTGTAAGAGTCCCATCATACCGTTTAAGACAGTTATCTTAAAAAAAACAGCCTTAAAATGGAAAAACATTTTTAGAGGGTCAGGAGAGACTGAGACCAATTCTGGCCCTTATGTATATATGAGAGCAGTAGGTTTCCGAATGGCACTCTGAAGAGAGTTTAAAAAATAAAATATAATGAAAGGAATTCATGTTTACTTCATTGTTTCCTTGACAACAGCAAAATATAACAAGCGGCTTTATTTGCAGTTCAATGCATCCTTTAGTGCAGACTATTAGACTAGATGCTTTGATTAAATTGGGAAACTTTCTATTGCTGCTGTCTACCCTGTTATATTCTGTAAAAGCTTAGGAACAAAATGATTATAACAGGGTGATGGCTGTATTTTTGTCATGTCGTGTGCTAACCTGGATTCTAGCAATATACATTTTATTCTGTGGGCACTGAAAGCAAAAAAACTGCATGACACAACAAAATCACTGACAGTCAGAACATATTTGATGTTTCTGATGAGTTTCCCTCATGGCTAGAAAAAAAACACTTTATACATAGAAAATATTTGGTTTCTTTATAATTATCACACTTTTACTGACACAGTATAACGCGTCTTTATATGAGATTGTAACTAAGCACTGAGATGTAATTTACTGTACTTCTGACATGACATGGGCTGGGCTACCCAGCGTGAGATGATTGAAATGCAAATCTTCTGACTGCCAATAGATTGCTTTTATTTATTAGAGCTTTTGGTTTATTCATTTGTTAATTTATTTAGTTTAGAGTAAAATATATATTTAATAATATATTATATTAATTATTATTAATAAATATTTTTTTCTTTTTTTCCTGTGTGTGTCTGTATTGTAATGTATGGCTGTATGTTTTTCAGGAGACTTTTGCTCTCCTGCCAGGCTGTTATTGAAAATAAGAACATGTTCATAATGACTTGCCTGGTTAAATAAAAAGAGAATAATAGGATAAATGATTTGGTACTTCTGTTCTCAGTGCTAAAAAGAGCCACCACCATAAAGAGAAGAGGGGTGGATGATGTTCGGAGAGCTCCAGAGGAACAGTATGCTGACATCTCGTCTGTAGGTGAGTGGCTTCCTCCCCCAACTCACCTTCATACCCTGTCTAGATGATGCCCTGACCCTCAAAATACAGTGCATATTTTCTTGCTTGTCAGTATATGTTTTCAAATTAAATTCATATAGAGCTTAAAACATAATCTAATTCATTCAAGAGGTATACAAAATGGGTTTTAAGTTGTTTTGATTTTTTATACATTTGTTTTGTTCATCAGGGATGCCACTGAACAGAGCCAGCATACGCAGTGCTAAACGAGGACCAACGTCTTATTTCCAACGGAAAGAACGCATGCTACGAATTTCCATTCGCCGTATGGTGAAGACTCACACCTTCTACTGGATCGTTCTGGGTCTGGTGGCCCTCAACACTCTCTGTGTAGCCATCGTACATCACAAACAGCCTCAGTGGTTGTCTAGTCTCCTTTGTAAGACCACAAGCAAAATTAAACTTTTCTCTATGTGTATGCTGTCATACATGATCAAAAGTCTGAACAATAAAGTGGTTCCTTTTTATTGCAGACTATGCAGAGTTCCTGTTTCTGGGTCTGTTTCTAACTGAAATGTTTCTGAAGATGTATGGACTTGGGCCCAGACTCTATTTCCACTCATCCTTCAACTGCTTTGATTGTGGGGTAAGTGCATTTTCTGTCTTGCTTCTCATAATCCTCTTTGAAATGAAAATAGCGCAACAGGGCAAGTGTTGAAGAGGATCAAGGTGGTGACTCCAAAAATGAGTGCTCAAATAATTTTTTATCAAGAAACATAAAAGACATGCAAAGAAATAAGAGCAGATGAAACTGTAGATCTTATTTGAGCTTTTTTGAAGTTACGCCTTGCCACTCTAGGCACTATGAACGCGTCTTAAATTTCTATGTAAATTTGAAGACCCAGCACTGAATATCAGTATGTTGCTTTATTTAATTAAAATTCAGTTTTAGTTCTGAACTATGCCACTATATATATAACGATTCTCTGTTGGCTAATCTTTAATTTAACCAGAACATTTGTAGCTGACCCTTCCCATGAATACAGTTCCCATTATAGTTTTCTGTTTAAGAACTACGAAACATCATCTAACATACAGTTAATCTAACATGAAAAGTAGCTGGTTTTAAGTCAATCATATAATTGATTTTAAGTCAATTATTTCATTATTTAAATGTCTGTATAGTGACTTTGATATATATAAATGAGTGTTTAAGAGAATATAAATGAGTGTTTAAGGTGTGGTCGCATTTACCATTGTTTAGCGGGTGAATTTCATTAGTAGTCATGAGGGTAAAAGATTTGCCCATATAGTTTTTGCATCGGGTTCAGGGTGATTACACAGAATCATCAGGAAGCATCTTGGTTTAACATTGCTACACTATTGACAACAGACAATGGAAATTTTTTCTTTCTAAAAAAAATTTGCTAATGTGACTGCACCTTTAGACAGTATTTTTGGATATCATTGGGATTTTTGAAGAGGTGAAATTCCTGAATTCCTTCCAGGTGATAGTAGGCAGTATTTTTGAGGTGCTCTGGGGGTTCTTCAGACCTGGCACATCCTTTGGGATCAGCGTTCTGCGTGCCTTGCGGTTGTTGAGAATTTTCAAGATCACCAAGTAAGTGCAGACTTGCCTGAAATAAAAGCCCTTTGGGTTTGTTTGCTTCTTCCAGAGGCAATAATCTGTTTATTGACTTGTGATGTCTTTGCTCAGTTCTGGATGTCCCCATGTTGAACTTGAGTTGCTGCATTTATGTGTTGTTAAGGTACTGGGCATCCCTGAGGAACCTGGTTGTGTCTCTGATGAACTCCATGAAGTCCATTATCAGTTTGCTGTTCCTGCTTTTCCTCTTCATTGTGGTATTTGCACTTCTGGGCATGCAGCTCTTTGGTGGAAGGTAATATCTTATCAGTCTGAGCACATACGACCCCTGTAGATATAGTTTTAAATTTGGATTTATGACTGAAAATATCTGAATGCTACACCTGTAGTTATGAGTAGGGCTGTGCAGTGGAGCCATTATCCATATCTGTATCTGTAACAATCTCAAAATTATTCGTATCTGTATTAGGATAAAACCAGAAGTCCATAAAATTACTTGAGAAGAATTTCAATTGTAATTCTGTTCTCTTCATAGTTGTCTTTTAACAAACATACTGTGTATAACTAATAAAATAATTATTTTCTTAATTATAATTATAACCTTTCTTATCTTAATTATAATATCTTCTAATTGTCGGAACCAATATTCTCGTAGGCAGTGCTCCAACATGTAGCACAGTTGTGATTCAGGCGACCTGAGTTCGAGTCCTGCCTTGGAGATCTTTCCTTAACCTGATTAATAAATACTTAAACATCTTCTATTTAAAACAATAATACTAAATGTACTAAACTTATTGATATTGATATATAAGAGGACTCTATATAAAATAGCTGAATAGAGAACATGGAAGTTAAAAAAAGAAAATGTTCCATGGTTGAAAAGTGCTAAAACAACTTTTACTATGCATACAAATTACTATGCATGCAAATCTTAACAATTTACCGCTAGGCTTAAAGAATACATAAATGCTTGCTTTTTTTAAAGTAGTAGAAAATGTGTCTGATTCAGTATCTTAGTTGATAATACTCTTGACAAAGCTCTGCTTTCTGAGAGATGTGCTGATTTGCAATCGTGCTGTGCTCTTTTCATTCATAGAGTTTACTCATTCACTTCGCACTCATTACTGCATAGTGATTTTAGAGGTTTATGTATAATATTGTGCAGTCCCCTGGCTCACCTGTTATCTAGCAAACACGAGGAGTGACTGTGTATTCTGAATATTGTTCCTATTATTCTATAGAATTCGTTATTCATTTTGAAGCCATTATCTGTGCCTTTCTGAATAAGGTATTCGGCTTCAGGCACATCCCTAGTTATGAGCTGCCCTTTATGTCATATGCAGTAACAATATAAAATCCTGAGCCTGCTTTGCTCCTGACTCAACAATTCAAGTCCACCATATTAAACATGCCAACAAATTACATGCTAAAAAAGTAATGCTTAAAGTGGAACCACAACCCTATGTGACAGGTGTAGCAAGACAATAGAAAATAGATTGGGTTCTCCAGCAGGCGAAAAGCAAATAATCTATAATTCAGTAACCTGGTCAGACACATATTGAATAAAATGGCTTGCACACAGATGTCACATTTTCTTTTTTCTTTTTTTCTCTCCACAGGTTCATTTTTGAAGAATACACGCCCACTAATTTTGACACTTTTCCAGCAGCCATCATGACAGTGTTTCAAGTAAGATTCCACCCAGTTGTAATCTGAGTATAATGCATGACTCCGGATGTTTCTTAGTGAAAAATGACTTAGAAGGATGGCTAATTAATTACACCAAGATTTAATTGCACAGATAAAGAGGAAATTTGGATCAGAGCAAGAACAAAAACATACTTAGCCGCAAAACAGAATCTGTCATCCCTTTATTAATGATGAAAATGCATAGATATACAGCAGTCTAACACAGAAAATAAGTTAAACAATTTTGTTTCTGTGGCAGTTTTGTGGAAAAATAAGTGTAATTCTGACAAATGGATCTAAATGTGATAAAAATGTATTATTGGGACTCCACTTATTGGTAGCTGAAAGGATACTAAAATTAGCCAAAATATTTCATAAACAAACAAATGGGGAAGAATTTGTTGAATTTTAGCATTCCTATTGTGTGAAAATATGAGGAGCTCTCTGTGGAGTTTCTCAGGCACGGATTCCAAGAGGGCCTGAAATAAGTTAACTGTGTTTATAGATTCTCACTGGTGAGGACTGGAATGAAGTCATGTACAATGGCATCCGGTCTCAAGGAGGAGTGAAGTCAGGGATGTGGTCATCTATCTACTTCATTGTTCTGACTTTGTTTGGAAATTGTATCCTTGATTTATTCTTTCTCTAACCATCACCAGCAATATCTAGTATATATATACTACACTATCTGGTATATGACATAAACGGTATTACATTTACTCTTTGTTCGGTGCACAAATGTTAAAAGCTTTGAGAATACAAAGATGTGGCTTAATTTGAACAGTTTCAAAGCTGTTTTTTCTTTTGCTTTCTGGGGGTTTAGCTTTGAAAAGTCATTTGATGTTCTTCAGCGATTCAATAAAGACCTTCATCTATTTTTAAGTCTACATGAAATCAAAATTGGGTTGTTTACTTTCTTAATACACATTCCTGTTCTTGCTGTGCATGATTCATCACTGCAATTTCCTTCGTAGTCTTTCATCAAAACGTAACTTGCTCTGCTTTTCATCTTACATTTCTAAGCTTATTTTCTTAAACTCTCCAACCAAGATTAGTGCATGTTGACTTTAAAGTCTTTTCTGGTATCATAATATGCTGGTTTGAATATGTTTTTCTTAGTTTTGGTGGTTATTGCTGCATAACTCATTGTTTTGAGTCAAAATCCTTGACAAAATGTTCAGACACACTGCTCAACGTCTTCTTGGCTATTGCTGTTGACAATTTGGCCAATGCCCAGGAGCTCACAAAGGTATATCCAGCATGGTTCTTTTAGCTTTATATGTTAGAGGATTTGTAAAGCAGTTGAATAATGAATAACGCCTTACTATTCCAAAGGATGAAGAGGAGGAGGAAGAGGCGTTTAATCAGAAACATGCCCTGCAGAAAGCCAAGGAGGTTGGGCCTATGTCCTCTTTCATGTCCTCGGAGTAAGTGAACCAAGTACACCCTTGCCTGCTACATTCACTCTCTCACAGAGATGCTAATATACCAACTAACACTACTAACACCAGTCTTATGTCTGGGTAGTGTGCTTTCAGAGATATCTAAATTGGCACATTTGCCAAAGTATACCTGTAGGACTTTCCAGCTTCAGTACATTGCCAAATTGAGTTAGATGCACATGCTAGTTTGACTCTAAAAGGAGTCAGTTTCCAGAGTATGTAAACAGTATGTAAACAGTCTTTGCTTCTACAGATATTTCTTTCACTCTGTACTCTTCAAATCTAATGTTACACAGTTGTTAAAATATAGCTAAAATATGGAAAAATTAGTCACAAGTTAAAGAACAGGTTATATGCAAGAGGCTGTTACTTGAGGCCAACAAAGCTGCGTTTCCCGTTGTTGAGGGTTGTACACAGTGTTCCTTCGGTTGATTGCGTAGGGATTTTTGGGCTCTTTATTCTCGAAGCACAATAATTTGCTTCAAAATCAACAGCAAGTTGTCATAGCAACCGGCAAGCTTCCCAGTCTTTGCAGGGATGAGTCTATTCTGTTGTCATAGAGACTATTTTGTTCCCATCAAAAGGAGAATTACAGAGTTTTGGGTGCCTTTACATTTGTCAGCCTAGATATGTATTTGTATGTTATTTTTTGCAAGAACAGAAGAAGCATCCAGCTAGCCTTAATCTCAAGACATATAAAGAGAATCAGATATCAAAAAGTTTCTATTACCGGAGCTCACACACAGATGCATCTTTCTGTGATTTTGGGAACTTAACACTGCATGGATGTGATGTCAGACTCCTGGAGTTGAGCATGTGCAAGTTGGGATGACTGGTCATATGTGTCCTCAATGTTACAATCTAACCAACTTTACATCTCTTGATTGATCATAGATACTTTAGAAGCTCACTTTTGCGCATTTTCCTTGATAGTATAATACATTTAACGTGACTTGAGTGAGTTTTGAATGCTGATTTGAGTGAGTACATCACAGAAGTTCCTGTAAGCATGGATTCACCTTCATGCTGGAGATGATATATATGTATAGCAATATGTGCTGTGTCTAGAAAGGGCGAAAAGTTAAGCCAGAATGAAGTTTTCAGTCAAGAAATGTAAAAGCAGGATCCAAAATTAACTTTTTGCTACACCTGCCTATGGCAAGTAATATGAGAATATTTAACAGATATACACATTTCTTAACAGTCACGAATATGTATATATATTGTCCTTTTGACAATTGATTTATATAACCGTTTTCCTTGCCTATTAGTGGCAAATAGTGTAAATAGCATCTTGTGTCACTCCCAGCATCATGTACAAGATGAGTCAGTTTTCAAATCTCTGTCATTTTGTGGCTCCATGTGTCACCACATGGAGTTCTGGAGAAAAAAAGAATTATCCCAGCCTCCTAGATACACTTCTGATGGCAAGTTTCCCACTGAGATTAAAGTTTTTAGACTACACATGTGTTAGATATTTTTAGTTGAGAGAGAGTTTGTGTCTTTTTGATTTAAGACATTTGCTCATGTAGCTTACATTGAATTGCAACATAATACATAATTTCTTATAGTTACTGGCCATTGGCAAATTTTACACAAATCCAGTTCTTATTTGCATTTGGTGCATGGCACGTGTTATATTTGAACACTTTGTAAAAATTTGTATATACATACATTTATATATATATATATATATATATATTTATTTATTTATTATTATTTTGGGCATGCTCAAAATTTGCAATAACTAATAACAAATGTTTGTGATGAGTGTTATTGTATAGAAAAGAGGCTTTTATGTCATTATTGAGCAATAAGACTTTAATATAATATGTGTGCTGGACAATTACTAAAAACAAAATCAAACAAAAAAAACATTCTGTATTAGGCAATGGAGGCCATGCCTTTGTCAGAACAAATTGGTATGATGTGAATACCACAGGGTCTCTTCTCTACTGCATTTTGGGAGATAATGTGAGAGCTGGTTGTCAGTGAACTCAAACTGGAAATTGTGGCCTGTGGCATTTGGATTTTGCATGTTTACTTTAAAACTAAACAGAGGCTGTCGTAGCATGTCCGAAAGTGCTTGACGAGAACTGAGAAATGAATGCATGTCTTCAGTTAGCATGACAATTATGGACGTCATACCTGGGAAATGCATATGTATGACTAGTTGACTACTAAAGAAATGAATCAGGGTGCTCTCTCTTTCTGATATTGTGTGCTTATGCATATTAATCCCATTTATATATGTCTTATATCTGTGCCGTTTCTTACTGTCTCAGCATTTCAAAATGTTCCAGAATACTGTATTTGTTGCTTCTAATATATCTACCATCATGTTGTCATGTTACGCTTTGCTGCCTTGTTACACAGCCCAAAACTTGTAATTGTCTTAAAACTTTGTGTAACTTTAATTTATTGTCAACAATAGTACAAATGCAACATGTTAAAAGGAAAAAAAAAGAAGAAGAAAAAAAATCTTTTTTATGGTATAACAGAGCATTGAAATACTAATGAAACACTTTATTTGTCTGAATATTAATCAATGACCTTTTTGGGCTGTGATGCTAGGCTTGTTTTGTCCTTGTTCTCGAAAGCACTAATGTCTTGTTTTCAACCAATCGCTCATTGATTACACGGACCTCACAAGAGTACAAGTGCCAGTAAGTAATAGTCTGTTTATTTCAATTTTAACATTCAGCACCTCCTAATTTATCTATCTGGGTGAAGCTTTCTGTTCTGCCATCTTTATCAAATGTCTGATTTCACATTTTCAAGTCTGATCTTTGGTTGGAATTTGATTTGTCAATTTCCTGCAATGATATTTCACTCTTTTTTCTCTCTCCATTCTGAATCAACTCTATTTCCAGTTTCGCTGTTTCGTTTTTCACTTTGATATCGCAACTCTATCCAGTTGTTTTCCATCTCTGCTGTCCTTACAAGCTGGACCATGAATTCCAGTCACACAAAAACACAAAGTCACAAAACAGAATTAAAGTACCCTTTCTACCATGAGTTGCAAAGTATTTGTTAACAGCAATCTATTCAATATTTTGCACACAGATACTTCAGTTCTCATGTTCAGCTATCCTGCTGACTAGACCACCTGGTCACCATCATTTTGTTTTTTTCAATGCCTGTCCCCTACACGTTTCTTAACTAGCCAGTAAGATGTTCTTGGTGAACCAGCTTTCAATTCAATGTTCTAAGGCGGTGGTTCTCAACTGGTGGGTTGCAGGTTTGTTCAGGTAAACGCTAAATATTAACATATACAGTATACTTTTAGAATAGCAAATAAATAGGCTTTTTAATTTTGAAAAAATAAAATGTCATCTGTCCGATCAAATTCTACAGTATTTTGATGCTAATTTATTTATCATTTGGTAGAAGATGAATTATTGGCTGGGGAGGAGACTGTTGATATTCAAAATACATTTTGAAACCAAACATTCAAACTGTAAAGATAATTTTAAACTAAGACAAAATTTTGCTATGTAGCCTTAATATCTGTTGATTTTGCATATTGTTGGGCCTAAACAGCTCATGGTAATATAATTACATTTTATTGTTTAATTTTAAGGATGTTTTTGGTTACTTTTGCTTTTTTTTTTTTGTATGCTAAACATTTATTTAGGTCTCACTTGATGTCAAATGTAATATAGAGTCCTGAAACAAAACCAGCTGAGAACCACTGTACTTTTCATAAGGGTAGAAAGGGTTTTGTACTGCTAATGAGTGATAAGGTAATGTAAACAATTGTTGTGGCATGGTTGTTGAAATGTTTCTTTTGCCACCCAGTATCATTGAGTGTTCTCTCTCTCTTTTTCCCCAGGAGGAGGAGGAGGCCCTACCTGTACAGGAAGCGTGCAATTCACCGGAGCCGTGCGGCCTACTCCTTTGAGGATGCGGAAAGTCTGGCTGATGCTCGTCCACTCAATGCCTCTAACTCTTTCATGTCCAGGAGAGAGAGAAGGAGGAGGTTGACCATGTCAGTTTGGGAGCAGAGGACCAGCCAACTGCGCCGCCACAGGCAGATGTCCAGCCGTGAGATCCTGTTCAACAGCCCGAGTGAAGAGCACGATGGACCACCTGGCTGCCATCACCACCGGACCGCTGGGATATCTCCGTCTGACAGCATGCGCAGAGCCATCGAAACCTCTACAACCACCACCTTGCCGGAAGCTACCTTAGAACCACCCATGCCTATGGACATGCCTGTAGATGAGCAATCGCTGTCCATTTCTATCCCCGAACCCCCTTTAGCTATTCCTATACCAGAGCCACCGATGCCTGCGGACATATCCCTTCCTGAACCCCCAGTGACGCTGAATTTACCCCTAACAGAGCAGTCTGAATCAAAGACCTCACCCGAGGGCACTCTAGACATCAACAACCATTGCCCCAGACTGAATGGAAACAGGCGGCAGCGGGCAGTCCGTAAGTACAGGCCACCTGCGATGGGGGACACGCTGACCCCTGATATGGGGCCTAGACCCCGACGCCCACGCCACCGTGAATCTCACACAGATGTCAGGGGCAAAGAGACACAACAGGGAGATGGTGGTGTTGACAGTAGAGAACAAAGGCCAGGGAATGAGGGAGATGAAAAGGAATCAAAGAATGATGGAGAGATCAGTCCAGACAGCAGAGTGCTTGAACAGAGGTGATTTTATATGGTCTTTTGGTTTATATAATTGTATAAATTATATACACTACAATTTAAAAGTTTAGGGTCAGCACAATTTTTTAAAAGAAATTAATTGTATGTAATTGTTATACAATGTTGTGGAACATACGTGGAAGTCATGTTAACCACAGACCTTATTTTTTATTCATAAATCAAAAGCTGCTTTACCAAAAACCCATCAGAACTTCCTGAGGAAACTAGCAAATTGGCCTTCCAGGTTTACTTACAAATTGTGACAACCTAGTGACAGCTTAAATTAGTTGGACATATACCTAACTATTTTGTATGGTCAAGTACACAGTATTCCTTGTTGAGAGTCTAGAGAGAGAAATTGCGCTATTAACTTCTTCCCTTCCACAGGCAGAACAAACAAGACAACTCTGAAGCATCAGAGCCAAAACCAGCCAATTCCCCCTGCAAAAACCCACCTCAGGACTCAGAACCTGCAACTCTTCAGCTCACTGAGAGCACACTCCAGAAGTCCCCACAGGCCATTATGGGTGCTGGCGAGACAGACAATAACAACCACGGATCCTTGAATCAGGATAAGTCATCCCTCAACACCAGCATCATGATAGAGGTCACCGACACTCAGCCATCCATGGAGCTGACCTCCATTACGGGTTTGAGCATCCCTGCACTTCTGATAACCCTACTGATAAGACCAGCTTAGACTAATTGCTACTGGTTAGTGCTGGATTGGTGCTGGTCTAGCTAGAGGAGCAGAGCTGTTTGTTCACCAGCAAAGACATTGCCATTAGCATGGTGTTTCTTGTGAAGCTGGTTGGCCAAGGCAGTTTTGCTGATTAAGCTACTTAAAAATCCTTGAAACACCACCATCCAAAAACATGACCCACAATGCAAGATTTTTCAGTTGCGAAACTACACAAATTTAAACTGATATAATTTTAAGATTCCTAGACATTTTATTAGAATAAATATCATAAAATATCCATTTCAGTATAATATACGCAGATATTTTAGTGTTGTGATCTTAATAGAGACAGTCTTGTATAATAGTTTCTTAACTTTTATACACACTTCTTTATACAATACTTTTATATCATAAATGAGTTCATCTTCAGATTTGACTTGTGGCTTTATATTTCATTTTTCTAAGATTATGTCTTCTTTTTTTCATAAAGATTTTATGCAAATAAATTGCTGATTGCTTTCCAACATCTTCTATTTTATTATAAATAGATCTATAATATGTATATAATATTATATTATAATATACATTTATATTAATTGTATCAATGTAATATCTATAATATTTATACTATATTATAACTATGATATCTATATTTTTATAATGACTTTTGTGCAGCAAGATTCCAACTGTCTTCATTTGAGTCATACTGAGATGAAATAAAAAAAAAACATTACATTTTTATTTTATTGATTTTTATTATAGATAGAAGATCTAAAATAGACAGATAGATACAGATAGATATCTGTAATATCTATAATATCTATATTTATTTTTTTTTGTAAAGCTCCCAGCTGTCTTCTTTTACTGAGTTATACTGAGTTAAAATAAACAACAACAACAACAACAAAAAATTCCATAATGGAAATTCTTCTGTTTTCTAATATATACCTTGATTTTTTTAGGTAATAGTAAAGACATGGAGGCCTCAAAGCCAGAGAAAGAAGAAGAGGAAACCCCAGATGCGCCCAAAGCCCCTCCACCTGTCAGCATGTTCATCTTCAAACCCAACAACCCGTAAGGCTGGATGTTTGTGGAGCCACAGCTGTATTCTATATTTTGTGAATATGTTTTCGATTCATCTCTCTCTCTCCCTATTCCTCATCTCTTCCTCAGGATCCGTAGGGCCTGCCACTACATTGTCAATCTTCGTTATTTCGAGATGTCAATCCTTCTTGTGATCACTGCCAGCAGTATCGCCTTGGCTGCCGAAGACCCCGTCAACACTCATTCGGACAGGAACAAAGTAAGAATGCCCCTCCACCACCCTGTCTCCATTTTCCAATAATTGTGTATACAATAATCATATGTAAATAGTTTTGCTGCTATTTGTAGATGGTCTGAAGTTGAATTGCATTAATATTTTATTTATTATAAGGATGCTTACAAACAATACTGAGTATCTTTACCTTTGTTAATTTCATTCATAATTGCATTACTGCATTACATTGCATTACATTAATATTTTTGGATAATTTACATGTTCTGCATTGTGACAAGCTATACTCTAACTAAAACTACTGTAAACAGCAATTTTCTAATTCTTTTACAATAACATAATGCATGCAAGTTTCACAACCTCATATTAATTGAGAGACTATATTGAATATTTATACTTTTAAACATTTTTGTCACCTTAAAAGTAAATGTTGACCTGGCACAACACCTGAAACATTCTTTCCATAATACATTCATAGAAAATTAATCTAAAATACTGATGATGATTTAAAAAAAAAAAAAATGCTCATAAACATGTTTTAACTGCCTAGTATCAAAAGAAATACATATGGAAGCTTGTTTCTGCCACTGAATAAAAAATAAAAAAGGCAACTGTGACTTTTTATCTCAGAATTCTGACTTTATTTCTCACAATTGCGAGTTTACTTCTTGTTATTCTGATTCTTTTCTCAGAATTACGAGATATAAACTCGCAATTGCGAGTTATAATGTCAGAATTGTAAGATATAAACTCACAATTGTGAGAAATAAAGTCAAAATTGCGAGTTAGGAACACATAATTGCATAATTGCAATTCTGACATTTTTCTCTCAATTGCGAGTTTATATGTTGCAGTTCTGACTTTCCTCAGTGAGTTATAAAGTCCAATTCTGAGGAAAAAAAGACTTAATAACTCACAATTGTGAGTTTATATCACACAATTCTGACCTTACAACTCACAATTGCGAGTTTATATCACGCAATTTTGAGGAGAAAAAATAATTGCGAGATGTAAGATTTTGTATGTAGATTTTTATTCAGTGTAATAACAAATTTACATAAATACATCTGTTTTATTTTGAAAAAAATAATTTATTTATCATTTAGAATTTATTTATCATTTTTGGCAATAAAACTAGATCAGTAGACCTGTTTGAGTTTCTTTGAGTTTCTGATGATATTGTTTCCTGTGGGTTATGAATCATTTGGCATTGTTAGCTAATAGAAATGAGATTTTTGTTGCAGATTTTAAATTTCCCTTGTGCGAGTGCACCAGCTGTATGAAACCACAGCTAATTACATGCTGAGACTCTTCCAGTAATAGTTGATGAGATCTTGTTGTGTATGTAAACAAATGACGTATACTCTGCTCTAGATCAGTGGTTTTCAACCTGTGGGGACCACTAGGGGTCCTCAGTGATCCTCCAGGTGGGCCGCAAGATAACTTAAAATTAATTTAAATATATTAACATAATTAATTAATTGAATTATTAATATGTTACAATAAAAATTAAATTAAATTAATTAAAAAGATACATTTAAAACAAGGCACCATTTCTCTCGTACGTATTCTGTGATTGTTTTGGTTCATCCCAGACTGAAATACAGACTGAACGCTGCCTCAAAACGCTAACTCTCTCAGTTGGAAAAAGAAAACCTGTGTCGCTAAAAAGGTTTTGATGGATGACGATTGTAATGAAGGTAAAGACGATTACAGTGACATACAGGAGTCTATAAGACATGCGGCGGTTTGCGCGAGTCCGTTAATATGCGCAAACAAACCGCATGTGCACTCTCGACTCACTGATCGCTATAACATTGTATTTCTGCATGAACACAAGTTCAATATATTCGCATAGTAAATGTAGTTAATGACATTAATATACCATGAATGTTTTATAACGGATGCTCGCCGAACAAGCATGTTTTGGAGAAGTTTGAGAGGATCAGTGGTGTTGTGTTTAATAATTTTGAATGGATCCGCATAGTATTTAAATTCAGTCCTTTGGTATCTCCCTGGGGTCTTGTTTGGTATGGCAGGTTGACTTGTGCTTATTTGTTTAAGGTACTGTATTACTGAGCAGAGTAAGTGTAAAACATAACTTAGTTTTAAGTTATGTTCAAGTATGTTTGCAAAAAAAAAAAACTCTAAAGGTTTAAATCTATCTTGAGTTTCTTCTCTAAAGAACTAATAACATGGGGTTGAAAAGTAATAACACTACAATACAAATGTTTTTGTGATTTAAAAAATGGGGGGGGGGGGGGATATTTCATTGCAGTATTGATTCGGAGAAGAGGGGGGCCTTGACGTAAAAAAGGTTGGGAACCACTGCTCTAGATATAGAGAACAGATGAAGTAGAGGCCTCTTTCCCCCTCAGAAACGCACAAACTAGGATTTAAATCTATACAGTTAGAGTGCAGTCACTGCTGTGATGTAGTCAGTAGATCCATCATGAGAATACTAACATTCTGCCTTGTTCAAATTTAGCAGTCATTGACAAACAATGCTTATGCCAAATCTCATGCATGCTGTAGCCTCACTTTGCGTGTTTGCTGAAGCCAACTTTGTAATCATTTTAGGATTTTTATTCATTTCAATAGGTGCTGCGATATTTTGATTATTTATTCACTGGCGTCTTCACGTTTGAAATGATAATCAAGGTGAGTTCCTGGATCATTCTGGGGTTCCTCTATCAGTTCCTGTATAAAGATTCAGTTTGCAAAATTAAGCTATATAATGTATTATATAAATATGCTGTGTATGTTGTTATATTTTTCTCAGATGATTGAGCAGGGTTTGATCTTACATGATGGCTCCTATTTCCGTGACTTGTGGAACATTCTGGATTTCATAGTTGTAATGGGAGGTTTGGTGGCCTTTGCTCTCACGTGAGTCGGATTAATCCAAATCCAAATAACAAGTGTAATTTAATGTTCTGTTGGTGAATCTGAAACTGTTTAGCTGCATTTTTTGTTATTCATTTTCAAATGCCGTTAATGCCTTGTGATAACTCCATGAGTAATGTGAGGAAAAGCATTCAGACATTCCAAATTCTTGACACATATTGATGTTAGTGGATGCTCTCTTTTCTCTGTTGTGAGTGGAAAGCATTTCTGTGTTCATTGAGAAGCTCTCTGGTTCAGAATGCCTGTCTGTTTCTCGTTTGTTTCTCTGTTGTTCTTCTTGTGGATTGTGGCTCACGGCATCTGACAGGAATGTGATGGGGTAAAAACACTCTGATTTTGTGACATATAATAATGTGTGTGTGTGTGTGTGTGTGTGTGTGTGTGTGTGTGTGTGTGTGTGTGTGTGTGTGTGTGTGTGTGTGTGTGTGTGTGTTTGTATTTGTACATGAAAAATAGGACAGTTTTTATTGTTTAGTAATATATGTTTTCATGCTATGCAGGAGTAACACAGGAAGAGACATTAAAACCATCAAATCACTGCGTGTGCTCAGAGTGTTGAGGCCTCTCAAGACTATTAAAAGACTTCCTAAACTCAAGGTATTTGAACATGAAACTAATGCTCTACCATTCAGAAGGTTTGGGTCCAAAGTTACTGTTCAAAGTTTGTTTGTTTTTTTTTTAAAGAAATTAATTTTATTAAGCAAGGATGCATTAAAGTGTTCTGTCGAACTTTCGGTTATACTTTATTTTACAGTACGTATACTTACACTGTACTTACAGTGCAGTTACCCAAGAAAGTACTGGTAATATAAGGAAACTACATGGGTTAAGGTTTGGTTTAGGGCTAGGTTCAGGGTTAGTACCCAGTTTTAACCCAGTTATTGTAATTGCTATAATGATAAAGTACATAGTATGTACATGTGGAACAGGACTGTAAAATAAAGTGCCACCGAATTTTTTATTCATCAAACAATCCTGAAAAAATGGTTCCCACAAAAACATTGGTAATAATACACTAGGTTACATAGGAACAAGTCAGATTTCCTCCCTCTCCACAGACTAATCTAATCAAATTGTTATGGTAACATGACTGTGTCAGTGTATCTCTAAAACGTCAAGGATTGTAGGTTGCTCCCGGTCAGCAGTGGTAAGAATTTACAAACAGTGGCCATTACAAAAATACTGTAGCACAATGGTCAACTGGAAATATTTTTATATCAGCAAAGAATGGTCACAAAGTCATGTTTACATGCTCAGATTATTGTCAGTCCATATTTTTATTGATAAAATATGGAAAAAATCCATAAATGTAGTTATAAAGCTGAAATAAAATAAAAAATATCACATGAAAATTAGAATGTTGCCTTGGCAACTAACTGAAATACAATAGGTTCAAGTTAAAATACTAATACATTTAATACATACATATATATATATATATATATATATATATATATATATATATATATATATATATATATATATATATATATATGTATTTAAAACTTGTCATTTTCTGTCTCTTATTGATTTTCAGGCCGTGTTTGACTGTGTGGTCACGTCGCTAAAGAATGTCTTCAACATCCTCATCGTCTACAAACTTTTTATGTTCATATTTGCTGTCATTGCCGTGCAGCTTTTTAAAGGAAAATTTTACTACTGTACCGACAGTTCCAAGGACACAGAAAACGAGTGCAAGTAGGTAGCCATTACAGCTGCAATATACAAATTCTAAATGTAATGCTAAAATTAATTTAAGCGGCTCAGACATTATTCAAAGCTAAAAGACTTTAGAAAATGTCAATGGTGCTATGAATAGAAGGATGACATTTTACAAGCATAAAATCTCTGCAAATTATGTGGAAAATGTTTTTTCTTAATGTTCTATAGGGGTTACTACATTGACTATGACAAAGACAAGAAAAAGGAGAAACGAGAGTGGAAAAGACATGATTTCCATTATGATAATGTCATCTGGGCCCTGTTGACTCTCTTCACTGTATCCACTGGGGAAGGCTGGCCGCAGTAAGAGCCAACTTTAGTTCATATTTTCACACTGTATCATTTAACAAACTTATTAACACCTTAATAAGATTAACATTCTTCTTAACACCTTTCTAAAAGCTGTGTGCTGATATTTGCATATATTAAGTAATGTTGTGTAAGTTTCTAGAGGGAACTTACACAACAGGCCCAAAGCATATTTGGACTTAACAGGGTGCTTTAAGTGATTTTTGCTAACCTCCGCCAGAGTGAGAAATTAGACTCTGGCGGAGGTTGGCATGCCTTCAACCACAAACTCTCTCTAAAACCTCTCTTGTTTGGCGTTGTAGAGTTCTGCAACACTCTGTGGATGTGACCGAGGAGGACCGGGGTCCCAGTCAGGGGAACAGGATGGAGATGTCTATCTTCTATGTCATTTATTTTGTGGTGTTCCCCTTCTTCTTCGTCAACATATTTGTGGCCCTCATCATCATTACCTTCCAAGAGCAGGGCGACAAAATGATGGAGGAGTGCAGTCTGGAGAAAAACGAGGTGACTGACCGTTTTGCTTTCCAGCTGAGTGCATGTGTTTAGTAGTGTGCATTGAAGCAATGACGCACACTTGAGGCAACGTATGATTATATTTTAAAGAACATACAAAAGAAAAGTTCTCTGCACTTATGTGATTCACTCTTGAGTGCTTCCACTTGTACATGCAGCATGAGAGTCTTTTATAGAAGAAGTATTCTTTTTTTCTTCAATTCAACAGTCTCATGTTGTGTCTCTATATTTGGTCTCTTAATAAAGTATATATATATATATATATATATATATATATATATATATATATATATATATATATATATATATATATATATATAATATTCTATGTGTGCAAGCTCATTTCCTTGTTGAACTTTGATACTCTTTTGAGCTTATGCACCAAAGTTTGTTTATAAATTCCTTCAGTATTTGGTGTGGATGTTTTACAGATTTTTGGGCTATTTTTGACTCTCATGTCCTTCACCATCAAAAAATGTCATATTAGCTCTTTTCTCATTGGCATCCTGGTATCCTGAAAAAATAAACAAATGTGCAAGCAATGTTTTTTACCTCTTGACAATCACATGCTTAACTTATGTGAAGTTAATTCAAAAATGTGTTGGAGAAACTGTCTTACTGTCTATTTCTCTCTTAGAGGGCTTGTATCGACTTTGCCATCAGTGCCAAACCTTTGACGCGCTACATGCCCCAGAACAAACAGACCTTACAGTACAGGCTGTGGCACTTTGTGGTGTCGCCCTTATTTGAGTACACCGTGCTGACGATGATCGCCCTTAACACCATCGTTCTCATGATGAAGGTAAGGAGGGATGTCACTACACTGTGATCTCTCTTTTTTTTAATATAAAATAGATTCTGATTTGATTTTAAATTATCTATTTATTTGTTGCAAAAATGACTTTCCCTTCACTTTGCGTTGAGTTCTGCTCACACTGAAAGGGTTTACCTTTAAGTAACTTTATATTATTCCTTACCAATAATGCTAGAGATGGAAGGAGACATTACTCTTGTAAGTAGCTTTGGTAAGAATTTAAATGTACTTTTTTAAGGCTGTGAGTATTGTAGGGGTAATAACTCTCTCTCTCTCTCTGTGTATTTGTCAAAATAAATTAGGTTGATTTAGTTGTTTTTCAGCCCCTGCTGGTGACCCCTGGTCTGTGATACTGCTCGAAAACCAGACAGTCATGAGTCACAGCTTATTAAATATTGATCTGAAGCACCAGCTACTATTTAACTTTTCCTCATTAGCTTTAGCCTGACATCTCCTGTGAGTAATTTCACCTGAAGTTAGAGGTTAGCCTCCACTAGTCACCATGTCTACGGTGGTCTGCGTATGTGCTTCACACAGCACTGAGGCACAGAGACTGTAATAGAGCACAGATATTTTTAGATATTGTACTGAAGTTTGAAAAGCTTCTTTTCTCTCTGTCTGTCTGTTTCATTCAGTTTTCAGTTACAATTTTTAAAATGCTTTATTAGCATCCAGCATCAGGTTTTAATTGAATTGTGAAATGTGGGTATTCCATACCAGAATGGCTCCAGATCTGAATGTGTGTAAAATGACAATTACTGTAAATTGTGCGTGCATTGATGCTTTGGATAAAAGCATCGGCTAAATTATTAAATGTAAAAACAAAAAAATATATTTTTTAAAACATTTAATTAAATAGGCCTATCATGCATATCAATGTACTGTTTTATTGTAGGCTAAATAAATAACGTATCTATTAATAAAAAAAAGATGGGTAACACTTTATAATAAGTATACAGTGATAAAGTACTTACAAATCATTTTCAAACTATTAGTTTATAGTTGATTCATAGTTAATATATTGTAATCTCTACATTGGTTATATTTTAATAGGCTATATACAGATAGTCAGTTCTTCATTCGTTTTCTCTGTAATTAACCAAATTATTATTGTTTAATTAGCTCATATGTAAAAAGTTAGATCATTTTTTTTTTTTTTTTATGAAAAAGATGTCATTCGCACTAACACAGACCCAAAGCTCACACACAGACAGACGCCTCTCAGACAGTATGCGATCCTGAATTCAGTTCTCTTTAGCGGCGTATTTTGTTTGAATGGTCAGATACACACAGAATTAAAGTGTTTCAAAATATATTCACACAAGCATAGTCGGTTTTGTCTTAAGTGAATGTTTGGGGAACAGTTGAGGGAAAACATCTGATGTGTAACATTATATTAGATCTGTGCATTACATCTTCATATAATAGGTTATACCTGCTGCTGTCTGTGTCATTAATGTTAGTCAAACAATAAAAGAAAAGAGATTCACACCTTTACTATTAGGTACTATTAAGTAAAAATCTATTAAAGGGATAGTTCACCCAAAAATGTTCATCACAATAAAGAAACTCATACAGGTTTTGAACAACATGAGGGTGAGTACAGTAAATGATGACAAAATTTTCATTTTTGGGTGAACTATCCCTTTAAGTACTTGGGGAGTTTGAAGAAATTATAATTTTAAAGGGATAGTTCACCCAAAAATGAAAATTTGATATTTATCAGCTTACCGCCAGTGCATCCAAGATGAAGGTGACATTTTTTCTTCAGTCGATCACAAATGATGATTTTTAACTGCAACCGCTGCCCTCTGTCATTCAAATCATTGCAGTAGATGGGAACTTCATCTATAAGAGTGAATAAACCTTGCTTAGACAAATCCAAATGAAACCCTGCGGCTCGTGACGACACATTAATGTCCTAAGACACGAAACGATCGGTTTGTGAGAGAAACCGAACAGTATTTATATAATTTTTTACCTCTAATACACCACTATGTCCAACTCCGTTCAGCTTCCGGTGAGTGAGGTCAGATCGCGCTCTGACAACGGAAGTGATGTCTCGCGCTCATTGAAGTATATGGGCGAGACATCACTTCCATCATCAGAACGCGTTTTTTGACCTCACTAGCAGGAAGCTGAACGGAGTTGGACATAGTGGTGTATTAGAGGTAAAAAAATGATATAAATACTGTTCGGTTTCTCACACAAACCGATCGTTTCGTGTCTTAGGACATTAATGTGTCGTCACGAGCCGCAGGGTTTCATTTGGATTTGTCTAAGCAAGGTTTATTCACTCTTATAGATGAAGTTCCCATCTACTGCAATTATTTGAATGACAGAGGGCAGCGGTTGCAGTTAAAAATCATCATTTGTGATCGACTGAAGAAAAAATGTCACCTACATCTTGGATGCACTGGGGGTAAGCTGATAAACATCAAATTTTCATTTTTGGGTGAACTATCCCTTTAAGGCTATAAATGCTTTGTGTACTTGTGTTACTAAGCCGTTGCTAAGCTCAGTGGTTGCTATGACACTGCTTGACAGATGTTTGGGCTTTCTAGATGGTTGCTATGGTTTTTGGGTGTTAGCTAGACAGTCTGAATGCAGTTGCTATGGTGATTTGTTGGTGATTTGTTGCTAAGCAGTTGATTTTAGTTGGATGGATGGATGGATGGATGGATGGATGGATGGATGGATGGATGGATGGATGGATGGATGGATGGATGGATGGATGGTTGGATGGATGGATGGATTGATAGACAGACAGCTATAGATACATACATAGATGCATAGATATAAAAAACAAATCAGTAAGTTAAAAAAATGATGTAAACATAATTAAATATTCATAAAGACCTTTTTTGTCTCTCTTTTTTGCTCTCTATCAGCATGATCGAAGTCCTGACGGCTATGATGATGTGCTAAAATACCTCAACACTGTGTTCACTGTTATTTTCTCTGTGGAATGTGTTCTCAAGATCCTGGCATTTGGTATCATGGTAAGCTAACACTGGGAATGTGATACAATGCCTAATATATATACTGAAATGCATTTCCAACATAAATTATCATCTTTTTATCTTTCAGAATTATTTCAGAGACACATGGAATATATTTGACTTCATCACGGTTCTAGGAAGCATCACTGAAATTGTGGTTGACAAATGGCAGAGTCCAAAAGTGAGAAATGTTTTTTATTCCGATTAGAACTGCACAATTCTTTTATTCTGATTAGAGTTGCACAATCTCTTGAATGAATGATTCAATGACAGTCACTTTTTTAACAGTCACTTGTCACCACTGGTGTAACGATGTGATCAGTATAATCATTATTTGAAGCATCAAGTTATTTTCAAAGGGTGTTTTACTCTATTTTGATCGCTACTAGACATCAGTGTTTATATCCGAACTATAAACTTTTATCCCAGTACTTCTGTGATAATCTGAATTATTATAAAACAGAAATAATAAGATTGTTTGGTTAAAAAGACTTTGTGAAGCTGTTTTATGCCTCTACTAGTGTTGTCAAAAGTACCGGTACTTCGGTACCAAGTCGGTACTGAAATTTTGAAAATGTGACGATACCAGCATTTCTGTAGTACCGAGAATCCGGGTATGTTCGGTACACACTGATAGGGCTGTGGAAGTATTTACGTGAATATGACACGAGTGAAGCACAAAGCTTTGTTTACAAAAGAAATAATAGGTTAGCAATTAAATGTGACATCGCAGCCATGGAAACATTTTGGTTCATGCCGAATGAGAGAGGTACGCGAATCACGATCTGGTCATCCGATTAGCAGAGAATTTAACAATATTCCATTAGTTATTCCACATGGAATCTCTTTTCCCGAATATTCACTCACATAGGGGATTATAAACATTTCTTTCGTTCGCATTTAGCCCTATTATATTCACATTCTTTACTGTGGTAAAGTAGAAAAAAACGTAGGACAGAAACTTTTTGCTTGCACGTCAATTTCTATTTAACACATTTTGTGCTCGTTATTAGACTTTATAAGGCGCGTCAAGTTTATTTGTATAGCGCGTTTCACACACGCTGGTGATTTTTAGTTTCATTTTCTCTGGCAGCGCTAAATCAAACACAGCCTGAATGTCTGAAGATAAAACTCGCTCTTCAAACCTTTTACAACAAGTGTCATTTGCTTGTAACATCAGGAGATAACATGAAAGATATTATTAAAAAGAAATTGTCTCTTTCCTGCTCGTTTCCCACATCCCTCACAAAGCGCAAAGCGGTAGGCTATATCAAAGACTATAATAACGGGACTTTGGCTATATCTTTGTGTGGAAATAAAAAAACAAATGTTTTTTTAATTATTTTTAACTTTCTTATTATTTAGATTACCATTATTTACTGATATTTATTTCATAGTTTTACAGGCTGTGTGTTGTTTCTCTGACGGAATAACTAAAATAAACACGCACATCTGTTACCCCTGTTGAAAAAAAAACAAACAAAAAAACAGCATATGTTGAATCTGGTATGCTGGTTAGAGTTGGTTTATGCTGGTCCAGGGCCACCTTAGAACCAGCACATGACCAGCATAAACCAGCTCAAACCAGCATACCAGCTTCAAAACCTACCTTACCAGCATGCTGTTTTTTTTCAACAGTACAAAATGGATGTTTGTGCATTTATTTATTTTTTTGTATATTTCAAAATTTATTTAATTGAGGTAGCCTATATATACACACACACAAACATACAAGCACACTCCAAATCATATTTAATGTTTTTAAAATAGGCTATATAAAATAGTAAAATAGTTCAAACAGATTTTGCTGTGGTACCAAAAATGGTTAGCCTGACTACGTCAGACTTCCTACTTCCGCTCAATTTCATTTCGCTTCTGTACTCAGTCTGATACAGCGTCAGAGCTTTCTGTTTGCCACCGGTCTGGAAACAGCCGGGCCAATCAACGAACAGAGGGCGGGCTGAGAGCCGTTACGTAGATGCTAAGCGCCGAGTTTTACATTGTAGGTTAGAGAAATCGAAAACCAGAACGACCACGGAAATGGGAAACGAGACACGGGATGCAATTCGCTCTGTTATGGAGAACATTCAACTCTTTTTCAAACTGAAGCCAGAACAAGAAGAGTGTTTGATAAACATTTGTTTTATCATGTGTTTACAACAGGTTTACAGTGGAAGTTCAATCATAGATTTGAGTTCGATGCATGATGTCTGTGCTTCGATGCGGCTGTACAGGCGCATAACATATGTCATAACTAAACGTATCTGATTGGCTTATGGGTAACCAATGATTTTAAACTTCAGACAAGCGCCCCTAGCGACAGAGAAAACTCTTCTCTATTATGTCATTCCAGACTCTGTCTATGAAGCAAAGTGAAGTAGCAGAGTCTGGTATTACCAGGCTAAAAAATGGTACAGAGAACCGTAAAATTTTCATGGTATCGGTACCGACTACTGGAATTTTGGTACCGTGACAACACTAGCCTCTACATGACAACTACTCTTTCTGGATCAGCAGAAGCGCCAATGGAGATCTAAATGTTCTCTGTGATCGTACCTGTCAAAGTTTTAATAGACAAAGCCAAATCATTTTCATTCAGGAATAAGATTGCGTGGCTGTTTGAATCAAGATCATGATTTTGTAACAATATTCGTGCGGCTCTAATTCCAATTGATTTGTAGTCAGTAGTTGTTTGCACAAGCATTGTGTGTTGTGTTTTGATTGTTATGTACTCAGTATTTATTTCCATGCGTGATGCCCTTCGTATTCTATTTTATGTCCAGTATTTATTTGCATAAGCAGTCACCTCTGTGTTCTGGTTTTGCAGCCTTTTAATATGGGCTTCCTGAAGCTATTCCGGGCAGCTCGGCT
Organism: Chanodichthys erythropterus; assembly: GCF_024489055.1. Taxonomy (NCBI): domain Eukaryota; kingdom Metazoa; phylum Chordata; class Actinopteri; order Cypriniformes; family Xenocyprididae; genus Chanodichthys; species Chanodichthys erythropterus. The sequence continues at coordinate 11,534,025 of NC_090229.1, forward strand.
GATTAAACTTCTGCGTCAGGGCTACACCATCCGTATTCTGCTCTGGACTTTTGTCCAGTCCTTCAAGGTAAGACATGTCTGCAGTGGCATTATATTGAAATCCCTTATTCTTTTATTTTAACCAAAACCACTTATTATAAAATATTTTCTGTGAGTTTAACATGAGATTTGTCTTGCAGGCTCTTCCATATGTCTGTTTGCTCATCGCCATGCTGTTTTTCATCTATGCCATCATTGGCATGCAGGTAAAGGTTGTCTTTGTCCCCAGACAGTCTGTCACCATCTTTATATTCTTCTCTCTGTCTTCTTTGGTTCTTTGCCACCTTTTCTCTTACTTTAATTTGTTAAGCCTTTAAATGTGACAGACACCTCTTATGTTTTTGTAATCTTACTAAAGGTATTCGGCAACATCAAGCTAAATGACAAAAGCCAAATCAACAAACACAATAACTTTAACACATTCTTTGGTGCACTCATGCTGTTGTTCAGGTAAGATTATGTTTATAATTTCTGCATCTGTTTTAATGTTCTTTCTTTTTGTTGGTAAAAAAAAGTGCTACATTTTATGATATATTAATTATTTCACTATAAATCTAAAATGATGAACCAGACTACTCTTCGGGAATGAATAAATTTGTCTTAATTTATGATATACATATATGTGTGTATGTGTTTAGGAGTGCAACAGGTGAGTCATGGCAGGAAATCATGTTATCGTGTTTAGGAGAGAAGGAGTGTGAAATAGACAACTCAATTCCTCTCAACAACTCAACAAAGGGGATGAAAAAAGAATGTGGTACCGACTTTGCATACTTCTACTTTGTCTCCTTCATCTTCTTCAGTTCTTTTCTGGTGAGAAGCAATACAGTTTAATGATACACATCATTGCAAACCTTTACACTTAAAACCCACACACTTAAGGCCTTTTCACACCAAATCCAATTTTTTTGGCACATAAAATATAAACTGCAAAATTTTAAAATGATTCTAATAATCTAATAAGGTAGAAATAAATAAATAAATAAAATGAAGGAAAACATGAATCTCTGCCAATGCTTAACACTCCAACAAACAATATTGGCATCCACACCAACAAACAAACATATTAGCATCCACATATTAGCATCCACACCAACAAACAATATTGTTCTGTTTATTCAGCTCTTTAAAGCTGATTGGCTGTCAATGATTTTGTCATTTATCAGCTGAAAAAAAAAAATCGTTGTGAAAGTGATTCCAACAATTGTTTATCTGTGCATTTATCCTTAAAGTTGTGGTGTGGACTTTGCTATTCTTTTATATTTAGAATGATTTTTAAAACTATATTTTTATTACTGTAGTTATCGTCCTTTGTGTGAACGGGCATTTAAGTTCACTTAGTAACGTGTATTTTGTATGTATTTCACAACTTCCACATCCCTATCTCTCTTTCAGATGCTAAATCTGTTTGTGGCTGTGATCATGGATAATTTTGAGTACCTGACACGTGACTCATCCATTCTGGGTCCTCACCACTTGGATGAGTTTGTACGGATCTGGGGAGAGTATGACCGTGCTGCATGGTGAGAGATACAACTTTCCACTCTTTTCAGTTGATCACATGCAATACAGATGTACAAAAAAATAACATGATAGACTGAAATTTTTCTTATTCTGCAAAAATATTATATTTATTATATCATTTTACAATACATATAATTGTATTATATAAACAGATACAGATGTTTATTTACAGTTGAATTTTATACAACACATGAATGTTTTTTTATAAAATGAACTGGGCAGCGTTTCCCAAAAGCATCGTAAGCCTAAGTTGATCGTAGCTCCATTGAAACCAATGGAGCTACGATCAACTTAAGCTTACGATGCTTTTGGGAAACGCTGCCCTGGATAGTTTGTAATTGTCAGTAATGTTTTTGTTTCTCTCTTCACACAAATTTGAAGCCTTGTAGGAGGATTTAAAGGGGTCATATCATGAACAATCTATAGAAGTTTGTTTCTGCCATGAAATAAAAAAAAAAAAAAAACTAATTGACTTTTTATCTCACAAAAAACATGCTTGATATCAAGTCAGAATAGCGTGTTATAAAGTCGGAATTGGAAGATATATGACTTTTTCTTCGAAATTCTGACTTTATAACATGCAATTGCGAGTTATAAATTCAATGTTGTGAGATATAAACTCGCAATTCTTAGAAAAAAGTCAGAATTGTGAAATAAAAAAAACACAATTACCTTTTTTATTTTGTATTTCATGGCAGAAACAAGCTTCCATAAGAATCTAATATCTTTATTTTTTTGTGAACAATTGTTTTTATTGAATAATCAGTTCAGTATAAAATTTATATAAATACAAAGTTCTGGCATGAAACTCTAAAGGGCAGGCTAACAGGTCCTTTAACTCGACCTGCTCGTAATCACATCATTATCTATAGGACATAGATGATTGGTTCCTGCTATAGCCAATAACCTTGCGTGCTCAATCTTCAAATACATGAGTAGCATTTGCCTTAGCAGTGCAGCATGCTTCAGAAACCCTCCACCTTCCCCAGCTCCACCTGTATAGATCTGCTACGGGTAATTCATGTACACTATATTGTACAGCAGCAGCATGTCTTACTTGCTCAGAGCAGCGTGTCGTGTATGTATTGGCAGTAGCAAGTCCCGTACTTGCTCTGCAGCAGCAGCAGCAGCAGCAGCAATAAAAGCAGCAGCAGCGTAGCAGATCTATTCCGCCAAGACAAATTTATCAACATTGTCATACCCATTACCATGCGAAACACTCCGAGAGTTGTCATGACAGAACTTACATTACAATACAACATGCACCCCCCAGGTAGACTTATACTGTTCTGAGGGGTTAAAAGACATTGAGGAGAAAGTAAAAGATAGAATAAATAATCAGCAGATAATATAAAATATAAATAAATAAATACAAATAAATTTTATATCCAAAAGAAGAAACAAAGGACTTAACAATATCAAAAGCAGCACTCCAGGTTTCTGTGGTCTTTGGCCATGCCCCATGGATGTGAGCTGTTGACAGCTCCAAAGAAATAATATCAAGCCCCATACACACCTGTAAATATGTGCCAAGTACTCTCTGCTGACATAAATTACAATTCGGAGAAGGTGACTAATTTCTTTGTTATTCTGAGATAAGAATTCACTATAATAAGAACACAATCTGTTTGCAGAATTCAGATCTCATTTACTGGCACAAAGCTGCAGAAATTGGTCGCTGTGAGCATTTGCTTTGCAACAGCAAAAAACAGCATGCGTGATTCTAAAGGGGGTCGCACACCGGACGCGAAGCTCGGCGCCGCGCCGCGCAGCGCCACGCCGCGTCTCAGATATCTCACACCGGACGCGCACATTCTATACGCGCAAGCTCAATTTTGAATCGGCTTCTGACAGAAGAGCTGCACGATGAAAGCTTACTTTATTTATTATTTATTTTTTTATTTGTATTGAATAATAGCTGACTTTTGAAGGTTCATTAATGAAGATCACATTATGTCTGTTATTGTTTTGTTGTATCGGTTGTCTAGGCAACTATGTTACATTGTAGCAATATTATTTAACTAACGTTAACTTGCTAGTCCGAGTAAAAACGTTAGCAAAACAAGTTATTTCGGTAACACTTTACAATAAAGTTTCATTTGTTATCATAGTTAATGTATTAGGTTAACTAACATGAACTATGAGCATTTGTTACAGTATTTATTAAGCTTTGTTAACTTAATGTTAGTTAAAAAACAGTTGTTCTTTGTTCATGTTAGTTCAGTGTAACTAATGTTAAATACAACTTTGATTTTAATAATGTATTAGTAAATGTTGTAATTAACTTAAACAAAGATTAATAAAGGCTGTACAAGTGCAGTTCATTATTAGTTCATGATAACTAATGTATAATAATATATAATATATTTAATATTTCGTATTTTGTGGGGATTTCACAGTACTAAAGAATATTATCTTCTAAATTATGCAGTATTCAACAGACATAATTACATTATATTATATATTTATCCAATGTAGACTATGAAGGTGTTTGAATGCCCTGTTTTTTATGTCCTCCTCAAACAGATCAAATATTGACAGACAACAAAAAAAACTGCTGCACTGCTACTTTTACGTCAAAGACTGAAAAATAGAGGCAATCGAATTTGCCTGTGCTTTGTTATTTCGCATCACTGAGGTTAGTGTATGGAAAAATGGCACAAAAGAGCAAAATAATATATTAGAAAGGGCTACGTTTATTATACATTTTCCCCAAATATGTTTAGACCTTACTCAAGCTGTTGAACTCAGAATGTAAAACAAGTGTATCTTGTAGCACAGGGTGAAATCAGTATGTACATTGACGATTTGAGGGAAATATAATATAAATTTAATATAAAACCTTGAAATGGCGCTCTGTGGCGCGGCAGGATTTTGAACAACTTCCTGAGTCGTAGCTGGGCGGCGCGGACAGGCGCCGTATGTCGCCGCCGGTGTGCGTACTCTCATAGAAAACAATGTGTTCGAATTTTAAAGACGTGGCGCGGCGCTGCGCGGCGCCGAGCTACGCGTCCAGTGTGCGACCCCCTTTAGGGTTAGACAGATGTCTTAAAATGGTCATGAACAGCTATATTATGTTGGCTTTTGGTGAAAAAAAATCACTAATGTGTGATATGACCCCTTTAAAGTATATTTCATGAAAACTTACCACTCCTACTACATTTAACTTGACATTGTCTATTTACCGTTAACGGACAGTATTTCCTTCTCCAGTGGAAAACTACACTATAAGGAGATGTACAAAGTAGTACGCACAATATCACCTCCTCTGGGCTTTGGAAAGAATTGTCCCTACAGGGTGGCATGCAAGGTTTGGCTCAACCATGAAAAAACTACCCCTCTGCCTCTCTCTCTCCTCCTCTCCTTTTTTCATTCCCCACTTCTTCACTAGCTACCACCCCTCACTCCCCTCTCGTTCCCGTGATTTACTCCAGTGCTGCTTTCCACCGGGTCAAAGACTGGCAGAGACAAGAGCTCAGTGCACAGAGAGATAGCCCATCCCTTTGGCCTGCGTACTGCTCCTGAAGTGTGAATAACTGCTGCAGTTAATGACACTGAGAGCCATCCATCAGTGAACTCCATTAGATAATATCTATCACTGCCAATGGATGTCAGTAGGGATTCAATCTCTCTGTGTCTGAATTGGATTTGGGGCTTTTATTGAACGTAATTCCATAAATGTGGGTTTTAGGTTAGAGGAGGGCAGACTCCTCGCATTCGCCATTCCCTCACCTGTTTGTAAATCAAGAGAAGATTATGCTCATCTCTCCCCTGACCTACCACAGTGTCAGAAATTAACTTTATATTTCTAAGGGGTATATTTGCTACTTGGCAGTTTTTACCTTATGAGGGCATATTTTTTGGACACAAGTCGGGGGCTGATCACCCCCGGCTGGGGTCTCCGGGCTAGGGTGTATGATGATTAAAGCCCCTAAACACCCTATGACCCCGGGTTCATCACTGAAGACATGTCCAAATAGCATTGGAAGATGTATATCTAGACTAAAACAACTATATTTTCATATTTTATTGTATGATTTATTTATTTTTATGTCATTTAAAATAAAATCTGAAAAATGAAAGGATTAGTTCACTTCAGAATTAAAATTTTCTGAAAAAATTACTTACCCCCATGTCATCCAAGATGTTCATGTCTTTCTTTCTTTAGTTGATAAGAAATTAAGATTTTTGAGGAAAACATTCTAGAATTTTTCTCCATAGTGGGGGTACAGTGGGTTGAAGGTCCAAATTGCATCAATGCAGCTTCAAAAAGACTCTATATGATCCCAGCCAAGGAATAATGGTGTTATCTAGCAAAACGATTGGTCATTTTCTAAAAAAAATAAATCACAAAAAAAAAAAAAAAAAAAAAATATATATATATATATATATATATATATATATATATATATATATATATATATATAGCCATTTAAATTATTTTTTTTCCTCATTAATGTACACACAGCACCCCATATTGACAGAAAACACAGAATTGTTGACATTTTTGCAGATTTATTAAAAAAGAAAAACTGAAATATCACATGGTCCTAAGTATTCAGACCCTGAACTACTTCAGGTTGGATGGTAAACGTTGGTGGACAGCCATTTTTAGGTCTCTCCATAGATGCTCAATTGAGTTTAAGTCAGAGCTCTGGCTGGGCCATTCAAGAACAGTCACGGAGTTGTTGTGAAGCCACTCCTTCATTATTTGAGCTGTGTGCTTAGGGTCATTGTCTTGTTGGAAGGTAAACCTTAGGACCAGTCTGAGGTCCTGAGCACTCTGGAGAAGGTTTTAGTCCAGGATATCCCTGTACTTGGCCGCATTCATCTTTCCCTCGATTGCAACCAGTCATCCTGTCCCTGCAGCTGAAAAACACCCCCACAGCATGATGCTGCCACCACCATGCTTCACTGTTGGGACTGTATTGGACAGGTGATGAGCAGTTCCTGGTTTTCTCCACACATACCACTTAGAATTAAGGCCAAAAAGTTCTATCTAGGTCTCATCAGACCAGAGAATCTTATTTCTCACCATCTTGGAGTCCTTCAGGTGTTTTTTAGCAAACTCCATGCAGGCTTTCATGTGTCTTGCACTGAGGAGAGGCTTCTGTCGGGCCACTCTCCCATAAAACCCCGACTGGTGGAGGGCTGCGGTGATGGTTGACTTTCTACAACTTTCTCCCGTCTCCCGACTGCATCTCTGGAGCTCAGCCACGGTGATCTTTGCATTCTTCTTCACCTCTCTCACCAAGGCTCTTCTCCCCCGATAGCTCAGTTTGGCCGGACGGCCAGCTCTAGAAAGGGTTCTGGTCGTCCCAAACGTCTTCCATTTAAGGATTATGGAGGCCACTGTGCTCTTAGGAACCTTAAGTGCAGCAGAATTTTTTTTGTAACCTTGGCCAGATCTGTGCCTTGCCACAATTGTGTCTCTGAGCTCTTCAGGCAGTTCCTTTGACCTCATGATTCTCATTTGCTCTGACATGCACTGTGAGCTGTAAGGTTATATAAACAGGTGTGTGGCTTTCCTAATCAAGTCCAATCAGTATAATCAAACACAGCTGGACTCAAATGAAGGTGTGGAACCATCTCAAGGATGATCAGACGAAATGGACAGCACCTGAGTTAAATATATGAGTGTCAAAGCAAAGGGTCTGAATACTTAGGACCATGTGATATTTCAGTTTTTCTTTTTTTAATAAATCTGCAAAAATGTCAACAATTCTGTGTTTTTCTGTCAATATGGGGTGCTGTGTGTACATTAATGAGGAAAAAAACATTACGTAAACAGATTGAAAAGGTCATGCATGACGTAGGCGCAAAGCGAATGTGCAAAGACTAAGTCAAACGGCCTTTACAAAAAAAGGTAAAATGTTTTTCGCCTTACCGCAGTACTTCTGTCTACGGACACGCATGACATTTCCAATGTGATTAACATAATTATTATTATTTTAATTTTTTTTTTTTAGAAAACTTATGGTTTCGCTAAATAAGACCCTTATTCCTCAACTGGGATTATGTAGAGCCCTTAGAAGCTGCATTGAAACTGCAATTTGGACCACTATATGGAGAAAAATCCTGGTATGTTTTCCTCAAAAACCTTAATTTCTTTTCGACTGAAGAAAGAAAGACAAACATCTTGGATGACATGGGGGTGAGTAAATGATCAGGAATTTTAATTCTGAAGTGAACAAACCCTTAATTAGGCCATTCAATTTCACAAAATACATCTGATGTTAAAACTTAAACTTCAGGAATTCATGACAGGTAATAATTATTTTTTTGGCATTTTTACCCAAAGTCTCTGTTAATTTCTGACCCTGAGCAAATTGACCCCTGTGGGTTTATGTATTATAATAGCAGGGTTTCCTTTTCAATACACCCAGTCAAACCCTCAGATCCACCAGCTTGACTCATCAGATCTTTGGCTGTTTTAATATTTTCTCTCCTATAGCCTCTTCTATGCCAGCGTTGCATAGAAAAACCTCCACCTGGCCTCACCTCTGTGTTTAATCAGTTTCCCTTTTGACAGTTTTTCTTTTCTTAAGTATGAAACACATTAAAATTTCCCTTTCCTGTCTCTTCCTTCTTCCTCTATCTTTTCTGTTGTTTCCTTTTTTCCTCCACGCCAATCTTCCTCTCCTCCCTCGTTCCTTGGGAATGCCCAATTCTTCTTCCTCCTCCTCCTCCTCTTCTTCATCATTATTGCCCCTGGTGACTGCCCCCTCCCAGTGGCCGTATTCATTACACTGATATGTACGAGATGCTGACCTGCATGTCGCCACCGCTTGGCCTGGGCAAGAAATGCCCCTCCAAAGTGGCGTATAAGGTAGTCTGCAGTATTATGATTTAAATGAAGTCTGCTTGTTTTCAAGAGGCTCAATATAAAGGCCCAAAATAAGTATTTGGACACTTTAGCCAAAATATATGAATATCTTTATGTAAAAAATATCTTTATGTATTATGTAAAAGCATACTGAACCAAGTGGCAATTATTTGTGAAACAAGATAGTTAAAAGTAAGTTCTGTTATCTACAGTAGTATGTTTTGTATCTAATGCAATGATATTTTAGTGTTTTTAGGGCCACTGTATGTCAAATAATTGCGATACATATAGCTATATTATTGTTATTATTAATAGACTATTAGTGATGTTCTTGTTTGTCATTGTCTTCTAATCATCCTACTGTAAAGTCCCTGTACATCCACCAATTATACTTTATTTGAATATGTCACCTTAATGTCTTCAAAACACTGTGATAACCCTGATGCTTATTCCAGTGTTAAAGACGTATTGCAAAGGGCATATTTATAAAGTGTTATCCTTCAGACTTTTCAAGTTTCTATGCATAAATCTCTACTCTGTCTCTATCCAATGTATGTGTTTCAACTGTGTGCATGAATGTGTGGTGTTGTGACATCTTGGTGTTAATTAAAAGTTAAAGATAATTAAACCTCAATTTAAAACATGCACACTCACTTTTAATTTTGCAATTCTTGTATTTAATTTATCTTTTGCCCTTGCGGTGACTTGCTCTCAGCGGTTGGTTCTGATGAACATGCCAGTGGATGAGGACATGTCCGTCCATTTCACCTCCACCCTTATGGCCCTCATACGCACCGCGCTGGACATTAAAATCGCTCGAGGTTTGCATCACTGATCGTTTCCAATTCCTTAAAAATCAAACTTACTCTGATTTGTTTTTATGCTTTTTTTATTATTTTGCACCATAATATTAGTTCAATGGTCTAATAGTTCATTGATGTCACAGGGGGTGATGACAGGGGCCAGATGGACATAGAATTGCAGAAGGAAATCAGTGTCATCTGGCCACACCTCTCCCAGAAATCTCTTGATCTGCTTGTACCCATTCACAAAGGTGAGAGATCTGTGTGAGTAACTGTATGGCAGGTTTTTGTATCCTTTTGCATCCCTTTTTTGAGTGTAATTCACCTTGGTTGTGAAAGTTTAGCTTGTTGTACCAGTATTGGCCACTAGGGGCACCCACCCACTCTCCTAAAAGTGAAAGTAATTTGCACCCTGCATTGAAATCTTGTTTTCTACAATAAACAAATCTTTCTTCCAGCCAGTGACATGACCATTGGGAAGATCTATGCAGCCATGATGATCATGGACTACTACAAGCAGAACAAAGCTAAGAAGCTCCGTCAACAGCTTGAAGAACAGGTAGAGATGTATTTTAACTCCTACAGCACTAGAACTCAAGTGCTAAAGACCAGCCGACTCTCAACTTCTGGCCTATTGAATCAGCTTATATATGCAACATTGCCATCTAACTGTAAAATATGGGGTTCTATATTGACAGAAAACAGAAAAACCCTCATATATCAGTTTGAAGTGTGAACTCCTTAAAGCTGGAAAGATGTGCTGTTTTGGGTCAGTGTGTCACTGGGGAGACTGTGCTGACCATCTAATGTTGTCTTGCAGAAACATGCACCGATGTTCCAACGCATGGATGCATCCTCACTACCACAGGATATTCTCTGCAGTGCCAAGGCTCTGCCGTTCCTGTCCCACAGTGCAGGATCTGCCCTGTAATTGTACATGTTGTGTGTGTGTGTGTGTGTGTGTGTGTGTGTCTGTCTGTCTGCACTAGTGTTATTTTAATATCATTGATATACTATTATAATAGTATATCAATGTTATTAAAATATTTTTTATATAATTAAAAAAAAGTTAATATGTTGAATTAGATTTTATTTTTATATTTTCTTTCATTTCAATTTTAGTTTGTTTTGTGTTTTTGTCATTTGTATTGGTTTTTGTTTTTTTAAACATGTCTATGTAGTTTTTAATGTTTTTAATTTTGAATTTAGTACTTCAATTTAAACTAAATTAAAATGAGAAATGATGCTTGGCAACTAGCTGACTTTATAGTTTTAGTTAATGATAATAACCCTGGTCTGCACCTCTTTCCATTAGTTATTTTAATTCTTCTGTATATAAACAATAGAGGCAAATTCCAATTCTTTTTTGTGTGTGATAAAGATTGAAAATATTTACATAACATACAATTAACGTAACATTGCACCAGTAGCATATTTTTCCCCAAAAACATCACATAAACTGTTGAACTGAATTGTAAGTTTTAAATATTTACTAATTTCTGATCCCAAAAAATGATGTTTAGCTCTTTCCTACAGTTTTCCCACAGTCCCACCTTATTTGTAGACACATTTGTGGTGCAAGCCAACATGAGCATAACTGACAAGTTTATCTGCTGTTTCTTCAGCACTAGAGGTGGGTTTGTGGCACTGAGTCCCATCTCCCCTCAAGATCTCTTCATGCAGCCCTTGGCCCAAGACAGCATGGAGGAGAGGGAGGAATACCAACACCACTATCACCTCCACAGCATGGTAGGAAAACTAAATCCTAAATACACAAACAAATGCATCTCATCTCAGACATATTGGCACAGTAATCCTTGACATGTCTTGCATTTTATTCATTGTTTTGCATATGTGCATGAAATACCTGATAGCTGCTTTGTTTTGTGAAACAACATTCAAATTCACTATCTATTTAAAATTCTCAAACAGTATGAATTCCAGCTCATGCTCAATGTATAATTCATGTTGGTTTATGAATAATTCAGGTTATAAAACAGTTACAAAAGGTAACAGGGTCTACACAATACTACACAGCCAAAGACACTGATCCATTTGTGAAAGTTTTAGGAATAGAAAGGTGGAACAAAACATTCTGAATCTATTTTGAGATGTGATTGGCAAAGCACTGACTGTAATTGAGACTGTGTCTAAGACTGTGGGTAGTGTATATGCTTTTGTCGGCAACTAAAACGACAACAACAGTGATATAAGCAAAATAACTGACTCTGGTTTGTTGAATTGCTAATTCAACTGTCCATTGCCAGTTATGTGCTAAATATATGTACTAAAACCTTTAGGAGCACATTAGCTTATGAACTAACAGACATGGACTAAAAGTCACAAAACTCCATCTTTGATATATTTTTCTAATGTTTTTAAGATTTTCAAAAGCGAGTAGATTTTTTATAAGCTATTATAAAAACTATCACGGCAGATCATATTTTTATATTTTGAGAAGCAACAGATATAATCAACGCTGTCCAGATTTTATCAAAAGGCCACGCAATATGTAAATTACTTTAAATCATGAATTGATTGGCTGCCAAGGTATTTAGAAGCCAGTATCTCCTGCATAACAAAATCATGCTTTGGTAAATCTTAATTATGAGATACAAATGAATGATTCTGAGATAAAACATAAGTCGAAATTTGTTGTAATAATTCTTGGCATAAATATGATTTAATAAATTATGATTTTTTTCCTTATGTGGTGAAAATGAGCTTCCATAAAGGCACTTGCAAACTTGCCATCTGTTTGGACTGATGTCTAATCTATCACAAAGTCATCTGCATGGACATCACCTCTCTGGTTCACAACCTTGCATGATGCTTCTACATTTCCTGACTCATTTTCTTTTCACATTTGCAGCTTTATTGCTATTCCTTTATTATTTGCCTTCTAGCCTTGTAAAGGAAGAGATTTAGAGAGTTGTTTTTTAAGGTTCGGAAGGGTGTATTGATGTGGTTTCTCAAGGTTAGACTGCTAGGTCAAAATAACTTCCAGCACTTATATAACTAGTGAGCAGTTATATATAAGCTTAGATGTCTTTCTTTGCTCTTATCTGTACACTTATTTTCTTCCCCTCCTGGTAGCTTTTTCTTTTGCCTCTCTTCCATGAACTGTGATATAATGCTAGATGTCTTAAGGGATTTTAAGTTGGTTTATATTTGAAACTTTTTTGTGCAAGAACACTTGTGTGTATGCCCAATATGTGTGGCTTCTGCTTTTAAACTTTCTACACCCCTATGAGTTGCTTATGCGTAATGGCTCTATGTTGTGCTTATGGCGCTTCACTCTTACCACTTTACTTTTCCTCTACTCCATTTAAAGATTAGAAAAGATACGTTTTTATCCAAGAAGATGAACACTTGCTCCTAACTTGCTCCTAAAAGAGTATAACATTAGCCAGGTTATTACATTAGTATGTAACCCTACATTTCTATTCTATGTCCACTTCTGATGGTGACACACTAATGGACATTTGGTGCAATGATATTTAGAACTGCTTAGAGTGTTTTTTTATTATTATTTTTTATTTATTTTAGTAAGGATTGAATGTCTCTTCCTCCTCCCCGTCTTTTCTCTCTTTAACTGCGTAGGTGCCAGAGCACAAAGAATTTAGCAGTGTGATGTGCCCCAGTAGCATGCAGGCCGATCCTCTGCAAGTGCCAGGGAGAGGCGTCTCTATCCGAGCCTCTTCCATGCCTCGCCTGGCGGTAGAGCCACAGGTACTACCTGTGTTAGCCTAGCCTAGCTTTCTGAAAATCTGCTCTGTGGTTAGCATCAGTGTTGGCAATGGTCCCAAGGAGGGAATGGAAGAAGTGGGTAGAAAGGTATAGTTTGTGATTTGATGTGACTGTAATGGCTCACCCTGCTGGAAAATCCAAAAAATCTGATTTGGTTTGGTAACATGTTTATGTAGCGATGCCTCTGAAAATATTCATATGAAATCATAGTGTTTAAAATATGAATTATGGTAATATAATTCTAATTATAATATTGTTGTATGTCATTATATTAAAATTATTTATAGAAATATTAAAGTAATAAAAATGTTATGGATATAATATTAATGTATAAAATAGGGCTGTCAAACAATTAATCACGATTAATCACATCCAAAATAAAAGTTTGTGTTTACATAATAGATGTGTGTGTACTGTGTATAATTATTATATATATTTAAATACACACATACATGTATATATTTAAGAAATATTTGCATGTATATACTCATTAAATATAAATATCTTATATGTAAATATATAATTTTTAAATATATACATGCATGTGTGTATTTATGTATAAATAATAATAAAAAATATAAAATAATATATAATAATAATTATACACAGTACACACACATATATTATATAAAGACAAACTTTTTATTTTGGATGTGATTAATCACGATTAATCGGTTGATTGAGTGTTGTGCTCAAGGTCAACCTGGCTAGAACACCTTTCATTTAGTAGGAACTTATGGTGTAACCAGCTACCAGAATCAAATAATTTTAACCAGCTTGACCTACCTGTTTTTTTTTCCTGCAGGGAATGTTATGAGGTCGTGGTTGCTTTTGTTAGAACTCAGAACTTCAAAAACTTTTGTTTATAGAAACTCATTTCATTTACATTGTTTAGTGTTATGTCACTTTGTACGGTTTCACAGAGAGAGAGTGTGTAAATATTACAACATAACATAAATTTTCATTTTTTGTGTCTGTTTGGCTGTTTGTTGATGTGTGTGTGTTCTCTTGGGGTTTGTATGTGTGTTCTGTTTGTTCTCTGTGTGTTTTTGTGTTTTGCGCATCTACAGCAGGTATCTTCAGAGAGCAAACTGATGAAGCGCTCATTCTCTACAATTGGTGATCAGTGTGTGAATGGTGACTGGCAGGAAGAGTTCTCTCTGGAGAGGGTGAGCCCTGACCGACTGGAGAGACCCAGGCAAAGAAGCTTCAGAGGTCAGTTTGCAGTAGGGCTGTCAAAAGCGGGGGTACTAAGGTATAGGGCTGCACAATTAATCGCATGAGATTGTGTATCGGATTTGTGTACTCTGTGAGGATGCCCAGATCAAGGCCACATTTATATGTGTTTTTGTGTCTGCACATGTCTTAACATATGCTTATGTTTGTGCATGTGCAGCTGTCAGGTCAAACCTGCGGGAGCCAGTGGACAAGGAGAGAGGACGGTCTAAAGAGCGCAGACACCTGCTGTCTCCAGACGTGTCTCGCTGTAACTCAGAGGAAAGGAGTCAGTCTCAGGAGAGACACCACTCTCGATCACCCAGTGAGGGCAGGAAGCACACAACCCTCAGACAGGTGAGGACACAAACACATGTGCACAGCCTCTTACCCAACATAGTATTCTGTATTTTCTAAGGTAAGCAAAAATATTACTAATGCTGATGCTAAGGGTTAGTGATTTGAACAAACCCCTAACATTTTGGCATGCACCATTTGTGATATGGATATGAATGATAACTCAAATCATGAGGCATATTAAAGAAAGGTGAGCTGCTGGTTCTCTAATGGACAAGACTTAATCCTCTGGAGTCAGAGGCTGATTTGAGGTCCTGGTGTGGTTTTGACATGCCCTGACATTTGTGCTTTTTTCAGTTGCTTATAAACATATTAATGACAAAAGTCTCATTACACTGTATTCTGCAGAAACTAGGCTACAATAATATGTGAGCAACAAGTATGTACATGTTTGTATTTTTGAGAGAATTACGTATGCGTGGTTTTTGAAAAAATATTTTTAAAAAATAAGTCACTGAAATAAGGCCTCAAAATACACACTAAATATTTTTTCACAAGACTTTTGGGAACTGTATATTTTAGTCTAGAGTTTTTGTTTCAAAGTGATGTTAAAATCATTCTGCCTACCCAGACACATAAAACAATGTACTGATTTTACATTTCTAAGACACTTTTTGTTTACACAGACCGTTTGCGAAGAGGTGTGAATCTTCATGAATAATGCTGTGATTCACACCTGAGGAGATTAAGACCCTGCCCCTAATGAGCCGCATAATGAGACATTCATTCAATGACAAAAGAAATATATCATTTGTTTAAAGTTTATTTAAAATATATTTAACTATATAAATGAGAGTCAAAGACACATTTGAATAAACTGTTATACCTGGAAATAAATCCTGTTCAAAGATATATGTGAACATCACTGACCTGGCATTTGGTGTTTCTGCACTGGAGGGAAATAAAAGAAGAAGAACTTTCCTGCTTCCAGTCAGGACACATTACTATTTTTAATGTTTTTGAAAGAAGTCTCATGCCAAAAATACAGAAAAAACAGCAATACTGTGAAATATTGGTACAATTTAAAGTAATGGTTTTCATCATTCATTGCAAACAAAATCTTCACTGATGTGGCACTATATAGGCTATTTTACAGTAAACCCTTCATAATCTGTCCAAAACAGGCCAAAATAAATATTGTCTAAACATTCAAATTTCTATGACATTTTATGTATATTATTTCTTTATATTATAGAGCCTATAAATGTTAATTTAATATGTTGCTAACACAATTTATTTCAGTATTTATTACATATTTCAGTCAATTTCACTCATCTCAGTATAGTAGTATTTTTTGGGAAAAGCCAATAATCATTCACACAGAGACACAGAACATGCACGATTCATATTTAAACAGTGTTTTTGCGGCTTAATATTGGCAAACACAAGTCTGTATCGTGATTAGAATAAAGAATTTAGGGATAAAAAAACTTACCATGGCATTACATACAATCCTTGATCAAGTTGATCCTCGAAATGAAAGTGAAAATCCTTAAAGGTAAATCCTTTTAGAATTATTCCTCACCGCATCTCAAAACAATGAAAAGTACATGAAACTGACTAAGCTTGATGCGTTTTCCGAGCTGATGCGGACATTCACTCTCTGTTGCATGTATCATCTCAGAATTTGCGTCTGAAAAGCGTGCGCTCCATGGGCATTGCTGCATTAGTGGATAATGAGCAAACGACTGACATGTCTCTCTTTTCAAACAGATTACAAATATTTGTTTTCGATTTGACTTATATGACTTATATTTAAAACCTGACATTTCAGTGTTTTAGACATTTGTCTCATTTTTGTGTGATAATTATTTACTAAGTTACAGTTCATTTTGTGAGGGAGTATCAGATTGGACTTCATTCAGAGATGACCGGTCACGCATCAAGTTTTCTTTATTTTGAAAAAAGCACAACATTAAGTTTGTACTGTGAGTGTACATAAATAAAAGAAGACATTCTATAGTTTCAATTTATATATCACTTCTGTCTCTATGACAAAAAAGTATTTTTATTTTATTTTGCTGCTATGTGAAAAAAAATCCAGCAAAAGATGTCTGGGGTTGGTTAAGTGTTTTTTTGTTTTTGTTTTTAAAGAAATTAATATATGTTTTCACAAAAATATCAGAATATGTTTTCAACATGGATTATCACCAAATCAGCATATTAGAATCATTTCTGAAGGATCATGTGACACTGAAGACGGGAGTAATTGGCTGCAGAAAATTCAGCTTTGCCATCACAGGAATAAATCACATTTTGAAATATATTCAAATAGAAAGCAGTTATTTTAAATTGTAATAATATTTCACAAAATTACTGTTTTTACTATATTTTTGATCAAACAAACACAGTCTTGTGAGCATAAGAGACTTCTTTCAAAAACTCACCGACCTCAAACTTTTGAATGGCAGTGTATATTGAAGGACAGACTATCTAATTATGCAGTTCTTTCTTCCCTCCATCACCTCATTTGTTTATTTCTCTTTCTGTCTCTTTATTTACCCCTCAATCCTGTAGGGCAATAGTTCAAGCAGCCCAATTCCCTCCACTTCTGATTCAGGGACGCCTCGAGGGCGCCGTCAGCTCCCACAGACACCTTCTCGTCCTCGGCCCCACATCTCTTACTCTCCATTAGTGTGCCGTGCCCATCCCGCACCGGTGGAGGCTCGGACAAGGGCCCAGCCCACAGAGGAAGGGGAGGAGCCAACCGGGACTGGGCCTTGCACCGCCATGGCCCACTCCACCCCTCACCGATATATCTCTGAGCCATACCTGCCACTGCAGGAGGACGTTAACAGTCCAGACTCGAGCGGTGTGGAGGAGACTCTCACTTTTGAGGCTGCCATAGCAACCAGCCTAGGCCGCTCCAACACCATCAGCTCTGCCCCACAACTACGTCACTCCTGGCAGGTGCCTAACGGACATTTCCGTAAACGACTAGCACAAGCCGCGTCGGGGACGTCAGGTTGTGAGCTTCTTAGTGACACTGATGAGGATGACCGGTGTTAGGGGTGTGAACAAGATTCTGTGTCACCGTACTGGGAGGATTGATGCCTCTGAACTTTGTGCCTCAATCTAAGGAAAAATATGCCTGTGTGTGTTTATTTGTGTATCTGTGAATGTGGAGTCTGATCAGAGATGTGTAATCATCTCAGAAGAACTGTACTAAAGATCTGAAGATCACAACCTGCTTGTGGTGAAATGGAAATGTGCTGAAATGATCATGAGCACACTGAGGTTGAAGATCAGGTTTGTACCCTTACAATTTCTCTGGACCCACCTCACAGATCAAGCACAGGCTAATGCAGATGAATCCAAACACGTTATTATTATGCTCTCAGGTTTCCAAACCTGCCTAAACATTTTGAGATGTCCCATCAGCAGAATACCTGGAGGTGTGTTGGACAGTCTGTTGAGACACAACGTTTACATAGTCCTTTCCCGGCATTATATACAGCAACGTACGTGTGGATGCCACTTATTTGTAATTTTTAGAGGGTGATGGGCAGAGAACAGATGCATAACCAGGGCTTTGACATCCTGATTGTTCAGCTACCTGTGTCGTTCGTTCATTTAGGGGGTACACAAACACATACGTTCCAGTACACACACTCAGAACGCATGCAGTGATGTTCAGTCTGTCCATGACGAGAGGTAAATACCCCTTTAAATACATATCGTAATAATGACTGACATTCCATGAAGGTAACAGGGACTTGAAGGACCTCATGAATAGTGCATGACGTTTAATGCAAGTGGATCCAGGTGACATCCTGGCCTTTAACAATAGAGTCTTTATGGAGGACTCGTGTACCATATGTAAATATTACAAATCCGGTATATGTACTGAGAAGTCTCCAAGCCATGTTTTCTGTAAAGAACTTAAATTGTCTTAAAGATGTTATCTTTTGTGACACGATGACCAATCTCTGTCCTTTATACTTGTAATGCAAACTATTTGAAATGGACATGGTTCACACACTCTATGTTATGTTAGACTTATCATTTCATTCTTAACCAGCTGATTTTTCTTGGCCCTTAAGAAATCTCTTAAAAGTCTCTCTTTGGGTGAATCTCACAAAGCCTGCCAGGGTCATTATTTCACCTCAAGACCAAGAGGAAAAAATAAGCAATTATATTTATGTTGTAAAATCTCATGAGAATAATATTATCAATTTCAAAAATGTACAAAATATCCCAAGTTCTGGATGCATTGCAGTAATGATAATTTGGAGGAAAATTAATTGAAAAAATTGAAAATCATAAATAAAATGTCAGTGCAAATAAATCTTAATTGTACAAAAATAGGGTTCCTTGCTCCCATGTTGTGTCCTATTATAATTTCAAAAAACAACAAAATTTCGGGTAAAATATGACCTGGATAGGTTTTAGTGTGATTCACCCCTTAAGCTCTATTAATAGAATGGGAAAGCAACTACAATGAGCGTTTGTTGCCATCGGGTTCATTTGTAATGTTTACTGTGAATTTCCGTTTATAGTTTGGCTTAAAACTGAAAGAGTCCTGTAGCTTAAATTGATGACAAGCATCGACTGCCTCTTACGTGCTTGGACTAGCAGAAATGCTGCTCTTATGAATGCATTTGTAGAAAATGTAAAATGTACATTTAGCCTGAATATGGGTGATTTGCGATTAAAACGTAGCTGTAGGAAATGGACATAACGTGTAATATTATTCTTTAGAGTATTGTAGCGGAAGTACGGAACCAATTATTTTGGTCACCCAACATGCCATCTCAGACCGGTCTCCTCTCTCAATTCCCCTCAAAAAATACAAAGAATCAAATGAAACAAAGATAATTACATAGCATTTTTATTTAAAAAACATCTTTGGTTAGTTTCTGTATATCCAGCATCTTAATAAAAATATTTTAAGATCAGTTGCCCCTCAAGAGAAATTCTGTATCATGTGTTGTGTTGTAATTTGTTTTCTTGACATGTTCCTGAATGTGAATAGAGAGTATTTGGTACTTGTTCTACATGACCTGCTGGGAGTCACTGCCTTGTGAATTATATGAAATAAAAAAAGATTCCCGTTGCAGCAGAGTCTCTTCTTCCTAAATCGTGATGTGTGATTTGTTTAAAGGTTTGTATATGATACTACGCCATGTGTCAGTGGATAGAGTTGATTCTGTGCTCTAGCATACTGCTCTGAGGAAGTTGAAAACCATTTCTTCTTTCCTATATGGCTCTCTTGGCAGTGTCACATTTATTTATAAACTCTATTTCAAACTGTGAGATTCTCTATAGCGCTTCAGCAGCGTGTTGTGGATGATGATTTACTGCTGCTGTCTATATTTGGCCTGTCCCACTTTTCTGGAAGCCCAACCATCTGTTTTTCTATAAAAACAAAAAGTGTGAATGCCCACGACATGCAAAATATATAGCCTCAGACTATAAGGATTATTTTAGAAACAGTTCTGAGGAAAAAGAGACTGGTGATCACACAAGAGAAAGAGAGGGATAGATAGATAGATAGATAGATAGATAGATAGATAGATAGATAGATAGATAGATAGATAGATAGATAGATAGATAGATAGATAGATAGATAGATAGATAGATAGATAGATAGATAGATAGATAGATAGATAGATGGATGGATGGATGGATGGATGGATGGATGGATGGATGGAACATTCAGAGATCGTTAGAATGCGAAATTTTGCTGAATGTAAAGGCAACCAAACAGGTGTTGAAATTCATTATCTAACGGGACCAGACTCAAAAATGTATGTTGACTTGCTGCATTGAAAAATGTTCAGTTGGCTCAATTATGTGAACTGAATGTCTTTTAACATTGGCACTTTATTTGTTAAACCAATATAAAATTGACCTTAAAAATCTCTTTACAGTGTATTTTTTATGACAAGTTTTATGGGTAAAATCAAAGACAAATAGCTCTTTAACCCTGTCACAGTCACATGGACTTTCAGTTTGTTTGTTGTCATCTGTCACATGTTCCTTTGTTCTAGTTTCCCGCCACAATCAGTATCCATGGACACTAATCGATTCATCACAGCTGTTTGTCATTTGAGTTCATCAGTCTGTCTATTTAAGTTCCTGTATCTGTTCAGTAAGTTGTCAGGTGTCGTTTGTGTATGTTTTGGTGTATGTTCCTGTCCGGTTCCTGTATTCCCCAGTTGGATGATCTAGTAAAAGACTTGTTTGATATAATCTCCTTGTCGTGTGCTTTATACACCATAGGTACTTTAAGAAACCCTTGAAGACCTAGAGCATTTTTGGGGCTCCTGACTCGCCTGCACTTTTCTCTTGTTTTCTAACCCATTATAGCAGTCGGCATCAAGTGCCATATATCATTTTAAACAGGATAACTTGAAGTTTCAGTTTAGCTCATTTAAAGTGTCATTTAAAGTGCCATTTTTCTGAGAATGTATAAAATTCCCAGAATTTCAAAAAACACTAGCAAAAATCTAGTGTTTTTCACTGTAAACTCAGACAAAGCCTCATGAAGTTAGATTTTTTTCTTTATATTTGGATGTTTTAAACTTTCAGATGAGATTTTGTATAAATTGAGCTATCTCTAAGCAAGTTATAGCCATTTGTTACAATATTACTCTAGATAAAACTACAATATTACTCTTTAGGTATAAACAGGTGTACTTTATTTATTCATAATGTGTCCAAAAAGACTAGGGAGTAAAATAAATGCAAAAAAAGTTCACTGCATAGCGACTCGTTTGAAAACATAAATTGCAATAACTTATCCAATGTGAAACTGTTTTATCCTCATTTTTGGTTCATATTATGTCAAAGTCATGCTTTGTAACATGAGTGCTCTCATTCAAATCTGTAATTTTTGTGTTTGTTTTCATATATGCAGATACATGCGCACACAAATACTTTCACTTTGCGCTTATTCATACTTCCAAAGAAACATGATAGTATCGTGGTTCGAATGAGCAAAACCCATGTTTTTTGGCTGAGATGATGATGGTTTGAATCAATCTGGGCATAGGAGGCGGGACTAGGCATCAACAATTGTTCCTGTTTGGCTTAGAGGAACAAACCACATGCATTGCCTTGATGAATCAATTGCTGCAGATTTTGATGATGCAACCAGTATCACCACGGTCCCTCTGAATGTCAGAATGAGATAAATATGGATATCACTGGAAAGCTGCAAATCTCCTCTTTACGGTACATTTTAAAACATTTTGGTCAACAATTGGTCACCACTTTAAACAGTGAATAGTGATTCTGTTAAACAAAATGCCTGTTAGATGGTAAAGTGCGACACATGTTTGGTTGCTTTGCCATTTCTTCATTTTCATTCATATTGACCTCAAATCTTTTTGCAGTGTACATACATTTTTATGTATTTTTTAGATAGACAGAACAACGAATGGAGGGACAGACGGACAGAAAAGCCTAATTTTTTTTTTTTTACTTTTAAAAATGGTGGTTGAAATAAAATGCTGCATGAAGTCAACCAATCAAAATGCTGCGTGAACTCAACCAATCAGCATGTTCAGCATCCAAGTCCCATCCCCGAAAGTTCCTGAACTTTGAAAAAGTACTACCTTGTGAGCAGGGCGATAGATAGATAGATAGATAGATAGATAGATAGATAGATAGATAGATAGATAGATAGATAGATAGATAGATAGATAGATAGATAGCAACAGAATGCTAGATAGATAGATAGCAACAGAATGACTGACAGACAAATAGACAGACAGACCTCTCATAGATTTGCCAACTTGATATTTTCTCAAGACCGTAGTTCCAATATGACATGAATGAACCTGTCCCACTGCAATAGAACATAAAAGCGGCCCTGAGTCTAACTGGTTACTGACCCAACTGCCCTCCCTCATTTTTTCCCCGTGGGTGGAGAAAGACTCTGAGATCTGAAAATACCAGGGTTGGAAAAGAGTCCATATAGACATATCTCACTATCAGGTGAAGCGTTCTGCCTTTGATGCTCATGGATGAGTGACGCCAAGAACGCTCTATAGAGCTGAACCTGTTCCAGGTGCAGCCAATCTGTCTGTTACATCAGGTCAGCATATGTGAGGGAGCTGAGGCGAGACAGACCATCTGCTGATAAAATCACTGGTGTTGGTTTAAATGAATACATCCATCAGTCAAATGTCTGTTTGTTTGTATATAGGACCTGTCACATTTTAAGAAGGGACAACATCATGGTAAACATTTTTATTTTTGTCAGAGCAGCAGTCAAAAATTAATAAATATTGGCATTGGAAGAAGGTTACTTCATGCTTAACAGTCACTTTGTGTAACAAGTCTTTCTAAACAAATACCCATGGTAATGACAGATGGCTTATGAATTAAATTATGTATATTTTTATATACAGATATTACGTTCTATGAGTGTTATTGATTGGAGATGAAAACTGTATTTGTTCGGATTTTACAAGAAAGTCAAACTTTTTTTCCCAGCGACTTTCTTTTACTGAATGTACTTTTCAGGTCTGTGGTAAACCTAACATTAGTATGTGAGCTGAAGTTGAGTAGGGAAAACATCACTGTGTATATAACAGCAGTACTTTAACTCATCACAGATCTAAAAGTGGCGATCTGTACTTATGCAGACTGATGAAGTGCCTCAGCTGTATTTAGGGAGAGGTAGTGTGGTAATTTGTAATAATCAGTTGCGTACAGCAGCAGTACTTATGTTTTTATGCCTGAATGTACTGAATACGTATGTGTGCTTGGAATAATTGTGGGTGTATGAGCCCATTTGAGTGTGTGTGTGTGTGTGTGTGTGTGCATTGTGTATGTTGTGTGTCACAGGTTCTCTGATGAGGCAACACTTTCATCACCACCTGGATTTGCTGATATGCAGTGTTGGGGGTAATGCATTAAGTAACTTGAGTTACGTAATCAGATTACTTTTTCAAGTAACAAGTAAAGGAACGCATTGCTTTTTCAATTTACAACAAAATATCGAAGTTATTTTTTCACATTGATTGACTGACAGCTCTCCTGAGATAAATAAAGTGCAGTTGTGTTGTGTGCGCTGTGTAAACTTGATGTTTATTGTAGTTCTAGAGTAAATGTGAACATGCATTTACTCTTCTCACAAAACAGAATTTTATACAAGCCTGTAATAATTAACTATATTAAATTAAACATATTATATCACACTTTATTAACCAATGTCTTTGCTGCTGACCTTCAATTATCTAAATCAGCCATACTAATAAGCAAAAATTACTTTAGATTAGATTTATAAATGAGAGTGTTGAACTTCCTTCTCCTGTATCCTATTCTTCTTTAATCCAGCTGAAAGGTTTGTTTGAGCTGTGCGCTCTACTGTACAAGCGTAAATATGCATTTCATTCAGCCTGAGGCTTAATCACTTCACTTTTGATGTGAAAGGGCCTTAAAGGTGCCCTAAAATCAAAAATTGAATTTACCTCGGCATAGTTGAATAACAAGAGTTCAGTACATGGAAAAGACATACGTTGAGTCTCAAACTCCATTGTTTCCTCCTTCGTATATAAATCTCATTTGTTTAAAAGACCTCAGAAAAACAGGCGAATCTCAACATAACACCGGCTGTTACGAATCATCAGACTAGGTAAGCAAGCAAGGACAATAGCGAAAAATGGCAGATGGAGCGATAATAACTGACATGATCCATGATTACATGATATTTTTAGTGATATTTGTAAATGGTCTTTCTAAATGTTTCTTTAGCATGTTGCTAATGTACTGTTAAATGTGGTTAAAGTTACCATCGTTTATTACTGTATTCGCAGAGACAAGAGCTGTCGCTATTTTCATTTTTAAACGCTTGCAGTCTGTATAATTCATAAACACAACTTCATTTTTTATAAATCTCTCCAACAGTGTAGCATTAGCTGTTAGCCACGGAGCACTATCAAACTCATTCAGAATCAAATGTAAACATCCAAATAAATACTATACTCACAGGAATCAATGCATGCATGCAGCATGAATGACGAACATCTTGTAAAGATCCATTTGAGGGTTATATTAGCTGTGTGAACTTTGTTTATGCACTGTATAACTGCACTTATAGTCGAAAGCTTGGGAGGGCAGGGAGCAAGAGATTTAAAGGGGCCGCGCAGCCTGAATCGGTGCATAGTTAATGATGCCCCAAAATAGGCAGTTAAAAAAATTGATAAAAAAAAAAAAATGGGGTATTTTGAGCTGAAACTTCACAGAGACATTCAGGGGACACCTTATATTACATCTTTTGAAAAGACGTTCTACGGCACCTTTAACATTTGCCAAAAATAGAACTTTTTTTGTTATTATTAAAGAACAAACCAACAGCCCAGCCCAGGTGAGAAAAACACATTACTTTTCCTAAAAAGTAACTAAGTAACGCAATTAGTTACTTTTTTATGGAGTAACATAATATTGTAATACATTACTTTTAAAAGTAACTTTCCCCAACACTGCTGATATGTATGATATATTTTATCTCTACAGTTTTAGAGATCATACAAAATGCATGTTTTTTTTTCTTTAGTACTGTCCTGAGTAAAATATTTTACATAAAAGATGTTTACAATTAATTCAAAAGACAAAAATGCAAATGACCCCGTTAAAAAGTTTGTGAACCCTTGATACTTAATACTGTGTGTCGTTTCCTGGATGATCTTTTTTCTTTTTTTTTCTTTTTTTTGACGATTGTTCATGAGTCTCTTGTTTGTTCTGAGCAGTTAAACTGAGCTCTGTTCTTCAGAAAATTCCTCCAGGTCCTGCAGATTCTTCAGTTCTCAAGCATCTTCTGCATGTTTGAACCTTTTTTAATAGTTGAGTTTGAGTCCCTCAGTTGTCCTCAGTATGAAAAGATGAATCTCAAAATCATACAGTCACTGCTGGAAAGGGTTCAAATATGCAAAAAAAATGCTTGAAAACTGAAGAACACAGGGCAGTCTAACTGTTCAGGACAAAAAAGCGACTCATGAACAACCATCACAGAACAGTCTTTTATGTAAAAATATCTTACCCAGGACAGTACTAAATAAAAAATAACATGCATTTAGTATGATCGCTCTTATTTTGTTAAAATTTTTCACATTTTCACAGATTCTGCAAGTGGCATTCTTGCAACTATGTATAGCTTTTTCATTTTGTGTTTCATTCAGTTTTTTACCTCTTAAAATCACATTTGCAATCTAGTGTTCATTAAAAGGATATTTCTACTGAAAACCCTCTCAGTGTGGGGTTAATCTGACACATTTGCAACAGTTATATTGACTAGAATGTGTAATAATATGAAATTCAGGTTACTGTTTAAACACCATGCTTAGCTGCACAATTCTCTAGAGGTATAGAATTGGTTGTGAACCACATATTTGTGTTCATATTTTCAGTGGTGTCGCATTTGGACAGGACCTGACTGATTATTACTGAGTAGAAACTGTCATCTAATAGACCAATTGTGCCACTGGGAGGAGCCGCACAGCCATGCCTCACACCCTTTACTGTAAGTTAGACACTCCTATAAACACCTTGTCACATTCCTCACTAGGGTCATATAGTGTGAACTGAACAGACTCACACACATATGCTTAGGAAAAAGAACTAGTGATGAGACCATGCGGTCAATATGATTCATTGTACACAGTGGAGATCAAATATTTAGTTGCATCCTTAACAGAACTGACTAAGATCATTATAAATCGGGTAAATGAACACTATTTTAATGAAGGATCTGCAATCTAATGCTCATCAATGTGGCATTTGATCTGTTATTGATTCGCCTGACTAAATTTGCTTGTCAGCTATTAAAAGATCATTTGTCCTGTAGAATAGTGTTTCAGGATCCAGGGTTTACATTGTGGCGATCCTTCCTGACTTTTGGATCATGTGGGAGGTGTCCAAATGGTCTCTCTTCGTCAGGGCCATAGTTAGAGTCTGAACTCATTTCCTCAGGTTGCTGTAGCGGGATCTACATCGCTTATGCATTAAGCTGTGTCATGGAGAGAGTGCGTATGGCTCAGCCCATCTCTGGCAGCTCTCCAGGTACAGGTGTGTTTTAGTGTGGTCCAAAACTGACCATACCTCCGTCTGAAGCGCTCACAGACCGGCCTGCCTCCCTGAAGCCATGCAGGACTCCGAAACTCTGCTCAAACTTCTCTGCTGTGTAGTAAGTGATTCTTCCTTTCCTCTTATCCACAACAAATGCTTGAAAGTACATTTACATTTATTCATTTAGCAGATCTCTGTTTGTAGCAAGAGTTGTTTTATTTCTGCATCAGCACACAAAATTAGGCTCTTGGTCTTAGTACTTTTGTCTCTGCTAGCACAGGTGAAGGAACCTCTCCATCTGTATTTTAATGTGGTTTGAGCACAGTGTGCATTCTGTGTGTTCGATCATCCCAGACCAGGCCGGAGGCCCTCGTGACGAGGACAGGAAGAGGCTTTCACAAACCAGAGCTAAACCTCAAAATCCAAGAGAATATCACACTCTTGCTTGTCTTTCTTTTTAGACTACAGAGGATGCTTTTATAAACCATTTTATAATAATTTAATCACAGTTTTGGCCAAAAGTGATGTCTGTAATGACCCTACAAGTCTGATTAGCCTAAACCATCAAGTTATGAGACAAATATGTTCTTTAAATATTTTAAATACTAGAGAAGAACAAAACGGTTACTTGACTAAGGAATTTATTCAACACAGTTATTTGGCAAACTACAGCTACAGGTTTTATTTTATTATGCAAAAAAAAAAAAAAGAAATGCATGGAAGAACAAAATGCTCACAGGGAAAAGCATACATATACAACAAAATCAGTTGTTAATGTTTTATTGGCTCTTTCATGTTTTTGCTTCTTTTTTATTTTTTCGTATGATAGCATGGCCAAAAAATGTCTTCACAAATTAGTTATTTCATTGCATAATCACAAATAAAACAATTGACTCCAAGCATGGTATGCTTACAAAATCTTTAACAGATTTTTTTATATAATATTTGAATATTTGAAGGGTGAAGATGTCAGTTCGCCTAGGCCAAATAAATGTTTCTTTTGAATTTTCTTTGTATAAAAAAAAACCTGAAAAAAAAAAAAAAAAATCAAAAAATATTATCCGAGCCAAATCAGCATATTAGAATGATTTCTGAAGGATCATGTGACACTGAAGACTGGAGTAATGATGCTGAAAATTTAGCTTTGACATTAAGGAAATAATTACATTTTACAATATATCAAAATAGAAAACAGTTAAAACTGTAATAATATTTCACAATATGGCTTTTTAAAATGTATTTTGATCAAATAAATGCAGGATATGAGAATTCTTTCAAAAACATTAAACCAACCACAAACTTTTAAATGCCAGTGTATGTACTGTATATCTCAGTAACTTTTGAGTCAAAAGTTTATTTACACAAATGCAAAATAAAATGCCAGTGTCATATTTTGCTATAGCTGTTGGGTAAACAAGTTACATACAGTACATATATATATATATATATATATATATATATATATATATATATATATATATATATATATATATATATATATATCTATATATATTTTTTTTTTTATATATATTTTAGAGTGGGGCAAGTGACATTGTCATATTCTATATGAAATGCATTGTAAGACATACAATAAAGAGTTAGTTCTGTCATCATTTACTCACCCTCAAGTTGTTTTTCTTTCTTCTGTTGAACACAATAAAAGATTTTTTGAAGAATGTTGGTAACCAAACAGTTGACTTCCATAGTATTGTTTTTCAAAATATCTTCTTTTGTGTTCAGCAGAAGAAAGAAACTCATACATGTTTGGAACAACTTGAGGGTGAGTGAATGATGACAGAATTTTCATTTTTGGGGCTACTATCCCTTTAACTCATGGGGCCCTAAAATACACCTGGCGCAATGCGATGCAAGGCGCAGCGCAAGTGTGTTTGCTAGTTTGCGTACGGCGCCGTTCGCGTTTTCCCGTTCAGCGCCACGTCCTTAAATTAGTAAATGCATTTGCGCCAGTTAGTGCACCCATGGGCGTGCTGGTCTAAAAAAGAGCCGTTCAGGTGCATTGCCGGCGCATTGCTATTTTAAGGAGCTGAAAATAGACTGCGCCATAGACCAACTCAAACCTGTATGGAAGGCCAAATGGGTCAAAACACACCAGTAACCAAACGGCGTTTTCTGTGCACCAGGTGTTTGGTTACTGGCGTATTTTGACCCATTTGGCCTTCCATAAACCTGGTCTAAAGTCTAAAGTCAATGGTGCAATATTTTTTTTGTTAGAGCGCGTTGGTAGAAACTGCGCCTCTGGGTGCGTCCACAGTGTGCGTTGACTTTGCTTATTACACACAGGGATGCGCATCACACAAACATACCAAATATTAAAAACAAAAGGATTACAGTGTAAAAGAATATTATTGTGTAGGCTACATAAATATAAAAATGTAATGATGAATAGTCATTGCGTGTATTAGAATTAGGCTACCTATTTTCAATTCAGCCTATTACTACTTATAATGATGAACGAAATTGGCTAATTAATTGAACAATCGTGCCAACACACACACACACACACATATATATTAAGTGACTCGTCGCGCGGAGCTATTTGAAAGCCTGCATCCAACGCAGACGACTGAAAGATTGATGATCAGCTTTTCCGCCAACAAATTCCGCCATGGCGCGAGCGCATCTCGCTCTTAAAGGGAATGGGAGATGACACTCTGATTGGTTTATTGAACGTTACGCCCATTACTCATTAAGAGAATAGGGACAACCCATTTCAAAAATGCGCACGGATTGTTTTTCCGTCGTTAAAATAGCAAAAGTGGATTTGGACACGCCCTGAGTGCACCTGCGCCGTGCGCTTTACACTTTGCGTTTAGATCGTTAAAATAGGGCCCATGATCTTTTAGGAATTCTATAATATTTGATAATGCCTTTAAAACTTTAATCTCTGTTAATGAATTTAACAATTTATTTTATATAACTTCTGCTCATGTAACTAAAAAAAAGAACCAGAACTGGATAGAAATCCAACTTTTGTCACAATACAATCAAATTAAATGTTAGAACACAAAATAATATTTGTCAATGAAAGTAGTCATAAAATATACAGAGGATAAAGAAACCAAGTAGTTGCACACAGTGCACTCTCTATAGTCTGTTAGGACATTTTCTTGTGTAACTGTTGCCCTGACAACCACACAGTTCAATGTCGGCTGGAGCGCTAGCACAAAACAGCTAATTCTCTTTGCAATGCAAACTAGGCAGCCCCGACACCACCACAGGCTGGATGAAATGAAAGTGAAGTTCAGAGAGCTCTGGAGCCCATGTGAGAAAAGCAAACAGAGGCTGTTAAACAGTCAAAGGATTGCCTTCAGCTCGATGGCCGCTTGGGAGAAACCATTCAAACACTGGGTTTATTGAGGCTGGACTTATGCTGTTAAGATTGTTTTAGAAGACAATTCCCAAACTGCATGTCAGATTTAAACCTATATAAATACTCCTCTTTGAAACAAACGTTTGTCGTCATGTAGGATGTTTCAGCCATGTGTTGACTCTGTTGACAGAATATCAGTATAGGAAAAAAGTGTACATTTGCAGTATGTCACAAGTTGATAATGTTAAGGAGGATGGAAAAATCATAGATAATTTCCACATCTGGGCTTTCATAACAAGGCCATGAGACGTTGTCATGGCAACTGTGCATGTGTCTCACAAAACATAAATTGTTGTTGATAAATCAATAAAAAGGTCAGTGACAAATAATAAATGTATTACTATTTTTTTTTTTTAGCGCAGTTAGAGCTTGTTAGTCATTGTTTATTATTTATCTTCCCTAATTTTTCCAGTAATCAGTTTCTACTCTCTATTAATGGTGAAGCACAGCTACTAATGCAAGCTCCTTTATTTCCAGGACACTGATTTGGTTTTATAGTCATAAATGTCAGGGGTTCTATTGTTGCAGTTAATGTAATTGCTCTCAGTGTTTACAGGTTTTATTGTTTCTCCACAAAATTATGAGAAACAATAATTGTTATTTTATGTTTCTCAAAAGGGAAGCACAAATTTAGATAGATGTCTATTGTTTAGAGATGGTTGTCGTCCTTTACAGGGTATCATCCAGCAGATGACCGTAGTAATGGGTGACCCCACTCAAGATGACCTCAACTGTCCTGATCACAAATCCCATTGTGTCCAAGAGTCACAGGTAAAAATTAATGTTCATTTCCCTTTCGTCTTTCTTCTCACTTGTATTTTCAACACATTCTCACTCAAACTCGTCACATATTGACGCTTGGTCAGGATGGGTCTTGATCTGAAACATAAGGCAAAAGACTGAAAGCAATGGAGTACTGTTCTTCATGTTGAAAAATGACACTAAAGAGGTATCCCGTGTGTTAAAAAAGTGAAAAGCGTCAATATGTGAGGAGTCAGGAGTGAGAATGTGTTGGTATCTTATAGTTCGGTCTGTTCATGAGAATCAGTCACCACTGCATCTTGTTTAATGAAACCCATCTAGTGGGTGTTACAGATCCCTTGTTCCCCTGGACTCCATTTCCCAAGATCCTCCTGTTCTCCACACCTGCACCCACTTCCTCGTCATCTCCCCATCTTCACGGATCACCTGCACCTGGACTCTCTCATTAGCACACCCTTTATAATGCACTCACCCCCTGCACTCCTTGTCTGTCCTGAATGTTAGTTTGATGTGTTGATGTGTGTATCCTCGCTACAATTGTGAATAAACGCTCTACTTTGTGGATATCTGTTACCGACTCATCTCTACCACACCAGCACGTAACAGAAGGACAGACCCAAACCGCTGGATATCCACAAGCCAACAGATGGGGTTATTTCTGATTCCTGTGGCTCCAGCTCCCCCACAGCCTCTCACGCCGACATCAGCGGCTGACCAGCTCATCAGCATCTTCCAGGTGGGACGTTCGCTGGAGAGGTATGTGGAGGAGTTTGTTGAGTTGGCTTATTTGACAAACTGGTCGGATGCTCGGTTGATCGCCCTGTTTTTGGACGGACTGGACGAGGACACTATCCGTTTTGAAGAACCTGTCGATTATGTTTCCTTAACTGATGCTATAAATTTAGTTTTGTATTTAAATTGCTCCAATTTCTTGGTCCAAGAGGTTCAGGATATGTGTCCATCTCGTCCAGTTCCCCCCGAAACAGAGGTGGCCAGGCCAGTTTGTCAAGCTCCATCTTCCTCCACATACCCCTCCAGGGAATGTTTCCCCTGTGTCCTGCCGGGCCCACAAATCTCCTCTGGGCCCGGTACATCTAAAAGGAGGAAGAGGAAGAAGGGCGAGCGCTCTCCAGTCTCCTGTGAGCCAGTCTCTCCAGTCTCTCCAGAGCCCGCTCCAGTCTCTCCAGAGCCCGCTCCAGTCTCTCCAGAGCCCGCTCCAGTCTCTCCAGAGCCCGCTCCAGTCTCTCCAGAGCCCGCTCCAGTCTCTCCAGAGCCCGCTCCAGTCTCTCCAGAGCCCGCTCCAGTCTCTCCAGAGCCCGCTCCAGTCTCTCCAGAGCCCGCTCCAGTCTCTCCAGAGCCCGCTCCAGTCTCTCCAGAGCCCGCTCCAGTCTCTCCAGAGCCCGCTCCAGTCTCTCCAGAGCCCGCTCCAGTATCTCCAGAGCCCGCTCCTGTATCTCCAGAGCCCGCTCCTGTATCTCCAGAGCCCGCTCCAACCCTGTGCGAGCCGCCAGATCTGGACTGGCTTATTGACTTTTTTAACGAGCCCTCAGCTCCAGCCGCCGCCTACGAGCCCTCAGCTCCAGCCGCCGCCTACGAGCCCTCGGCTCCAGCCGCCGCCTACGAGCCCTCGGCTCCAGCCGCCGCCTACGAGCCCTCGGCTCCAGCCGCCGCCTACGAGCCCTCGGCTCCAGCCGCCGCCTACGAGCCCTCGGCTCCAGCCGCCGCCTACGAGCCCTCGGCTCCAGCCGCCGCCTACGAGCCCTCGGCTCCAGCCGCCGCCTACGAGCCCTCGGCTCCAGCCGCCGCCTACGAGCCCTCGGCTCCAGCCGCCGCCTACGAGCCCTCGGCTCCAGCCTCCGCCGCCGAGCCAAGTTCTCCAGCCTCCGCCGCCGAGCCAAGTTCTCCAGCCTCCGCCGCCGAGCCAAGTTCTCCAGCCTCCGCCGCCGAGCCAAGTTCTCCAGTCTCCGCCGCCGAGCCAAGTTCTCCAGTCTCCGCCGCCGAGCCAAGTTCTCCAGTCTCCGCCGCCGAGCCAAGTTCTCCAGTCTCCGCCGCCGAGCCAAGTTCTCCAGTCTCCGCCGCCGAGCCAAGTTCTCCAGTCTCCGCCGCCGAGCCAAGTTCTCCATGCTCCACCGCCCTAAAGCCCACTCCTGCCCACAGAAACAATCCCTTCCTCAGACTTTTAAAGACTTGCCTTAAATTCCCCATGTATTTTTTTGGGGGGGGCCTAGTACCCGTTCCGGTACCTGTGGGTGGGGAACTCCTGGGCGGGGGTTCGGAAGCGCCAGAGCCCACCAGGGCTCCTGACCCTCCATGGCAGCCCGCTGCACCTGACCCTCCATGGCAGCCCGCTGCACCTGACCCGCCGTGGCAGCCCGCTGCACCTGACCCTCCGTGGCAGCCCGCTGCACCTGACCCTCCATGGCAACCCGCTGCACCTGACCCTCCGTGGCAGCCCGCTGCACCTGACCCTCCATGGCAACCCGCTGCACCTGACCCGCCATGGCAGCCCGCTGCACCTGACCCGCCATGGTTGCCCACGGCTCCAGACCCGCCATGGCTACCCACGGCTCCAGACCCACCATGGCTGTCCACGGCTCAAGACCTGCCATGGTTCATGGATCCGCCCTGGAGACCTCCGTTCCTGTCCGCTCCTCTCCCTGCACCTGCATGAGATCTCCAGGGCGCCCGCCCCCCCCTCCCGGTGTCTCCATCTACGGCGCGAGGTCGCGCCTACCGGGAGGGGGGAGTACTGTTACAGATCCCTTGTTCCCCTGGACTCCATTTCCCAAGATCCTCCTGTTCTCCACACCTGCACCCACTTCCTCGTCATCTCCCCATCTTCACGGATCACCTGCACCTGGACTCTCTCATTAGCACACCCTTTATAATGCACTCACCCCCTGCACTCCTTGTCTGTCCTGAATGTTAGTTTGATGTGTTGATGTGTGTATCCTCGCTACAATTGTGAATAAACGCTCTACTTTGTGGATATCTGTTACCGACTCATCTCTACCACACCAGCACGTAACAGTGGGTAAAGTTGTTTCTAAATTCCTGTAAAAAGTTTGTGATTATAAGATTTTTTAATGTTTAAATTTTTTAGTAATGCAGTCTGCCTCAAAAATACAGTAAAAACAGCAATATTGTGAAATATTATTACAATTAAAAATACTTAATAATATAAAAATACACTTTTTATTATGATATTGAAAACTGTTGCATTTTTTTCAGGATTCTTTGGTGAATAGAAAGTTCAAAAGATCATCATTTATTTTGTAATATTTTAAATGTCTTTACTCTAACTTTTGATCAATGTAATGCATCCTTGCTGAATAAAAATATTAATTCTTTCAAACAAAATCTTAAACTTTTGAATAGTAGTGCATCTAAAGAAGACTAATAAAAAAAAATCGAAAGACATTGAGAAACACAAACTAAATGTGAAGAAGACATTGGTTTATAAAGTAAAATTAAATACTTAAAGTATATATATATATATATATATATATATATATTTTTTTTTTTTTTTTTTTTTTTTTTTTTTTTACATATTCATGTTTGCACAGCGTACACAACATCTCCGCACTTATTCCTGATTTTTCTCAACATGGAGACAGAAGTGGTGTCTGTCAGTAAATGGGAAAACAAAGTAACTTGCATTGCTTATTTGAAAAAGCAGCTCAGATATTTTCTTGTAATTTTAAAAGTAATGTGTTACTTTAGTTACTTGAGTAAAAGAGTAATCTGATTATGTAACATGCATTACTTATAATTTCCCAACACTGAGGATATCAATGGTACATTCATTTATCACTGCACTCTAAATCTGTTTGGTTTGAAATGTTTAATGTGGCTATATGTGTTTTTCTGTTATGGAGATCAAGGGGGCCATGAATCAGTTGACATCACTGTGCTAAATTTATGAGATGATAAAATTCTGTTTACTTTGGACATAAAAGTAACACTCAAGAAAATTGAAATTTCTTAGTGTTTCATTTAAAATTCAGACAGACATAACAGATATATTAAACATGAGGTGATTTTAGGTGTTCACATCATCTATATTCTGAACCATGAACTATATTAAAATATGTATCTTTCTGTTCAATCTTATTTCAAGGAAGAAAATGTGGGAAAAGGAGCAAATGTTGCCATCTCTGGTTCTGCCTCTGTTGCCATGGTCGAAATGGAGGAAAAAAATAAAAAAGTGAAGACTGACACAGAAAGGAACAATCGTCAATGCCAACATATGATGTCATGTCCTTTGTCACATGTTGATTTAAGTGTACAAAGGGCAGTTTCAGATTCACAGACACTAGCAAATGGATCTTTGGAAAGATTACCCAACCTAGAGATGGTAACACTGAGGTGTCAAGCTAATTCTACATATGAAACGGAATCTGAATGGACTCAATCATCTGGTTTTGACCAGGAGAAGATAATTGGAGGTGGGATAGAGAATAAGGAGGCCTTTATTTCCTCTCTCACAGTCCAGCCCACCAAAACAAGTCAATCTTTTGTTTTTCCAGAGACCGCAGGGGCGCTTGACCCTGAACGCAAGCCTCAAACTCGGACCATGAGGGTGAGAAATATATATTTAACGACAGGTGGTTACGTTCCACAATCTGAAGAGATGCGCACTGAGGTCAAATTAGAGGTCAAAGGTCAAACCAAGAAGGAGCCCTTGCCGACACCACAGTTATCAACTCTGAAGAACAGTACAGCCGTTTCATTGAACACAACCACAAATGTCCATCCAACTGATACCTTAGATACAGCCAATGACATGTCACGGACAAAATCCGTTGAGGATTCAATCGCAGCGCCAAGTAGTTCACCTCAAAACCTGTCTAGCGTAATGGAAACCAGCACCCGCAGCACCTCAGTCAGAAAAGTAAAGTTAAAAGAGAAGAATAAAGAATTCAGAGCGACAAGTCGACCCACGACACCAATGCAAACACAGCCCGTAGCAGTTACTCAGCGAATACCTTTTCATCAACCTGGGAGTCCCAGGGTCGAAGCTACTGCACTGAGAGAGAGAGAGCAAGAAAAGATAAAAGACACAGATGAGACTTCACAGATTAGACGTGAACAAAAAGCACCTGTGAACGGAGAATCAGAGACTAATGATTGTTATTCAGGTGCTTTTGCTGCCTGTCCAGGACGTCCTATCACTGTGCCAAGTACACAGACCCACTGTAAGTGAAAAAAAGAGTCAGTGCTAAAATATTTTCTCCTACTCCAAATGAAAATGTATGTAAGTCATTTGTTCAGTATGTAGATTGCCCCCCAAAACGTGAAGACTGTGAGCAAAATAATTGGATAATTAAAGTTTTTATAATTAAATTAAATTAAAAATGCAGAATATGAAAAAAATATGCAGAAAAATGAAAAATAATGTCTCTCTAATTGGCTCTTTTTTTTTGTCTGCTCAGCCAATCAGATGCACAGAAACACACACAGAGAAGGACGTCTAATACGCACACCGGGTTTCAGAGGGCCAAGGGTAAGAAACACACTTATCGCTCTTATAATTCATTAATATTCCATTAACTGTAATTCATTTAAGTCATTTAAATGAAAGGCTTTACTTGTATTGATAGTGCAGTGTGGTTTACATGCTACTCTGAACTGCTAATGGTGTTTGCAAGTCTCTGCCAGATACACTAACATATTGATTATTAACTTATCTGTTTCATTGGTAACACTTTACAATAAGGTTCAATAGTTAACGTTAGTCAACTACATTAGATAACATGAACTAATAATGAACTGCACTTATAACAGCATTTATTAATGTTAATTTCAACATTTACTAATACATTATTAAAATCTTGTTAACATTAGTTAATGCACTGTGAACTAACATGAACAAATAATGAACAACTTTTTTTATTAACTAACATTAACGAAGATTAGTAAATACAGTAACACATGTATTGCTCATGGTTAGTTCATGTTATTTAATACATGAACTAATGTTTAACTAATGAATCTTATTGTAAAGTGTTACCGTTTCATTTTTTCAAATGAGAGAGAAATGCATTATTTCATAGAAGGTTAAAGAAAATCATTACAATCTTACAGACATGAATGATTCTTTCATATTTAAACCTTGAATACCGTATCAATACAGCGAGATGGTTGTTTTGAAGAAAAATCCTTTTCTCCTTGCTCTAATACTGCTATTCTCACCCACATGGTCAGGCCCATTGCTTGCCTTTATAGGAAATTGAGTTTGCAGAGGCATTATTCAATTAAGTGTGGAATAGAGGAGAAGAAGGGTCATTTACCTCCACTGAATGGAGCTTATGAACATGAACTGACTCAGTTTATGACATTGAGAGAGAAATATTATCCTAAAAAGAGGAACAGGATTACAGAAATTATTTAATAATGCCAGTGCAAGAGAGAGAAAGAGAAAAAGAGACAGTAGGATTGACACTACATTCCATTTTTGAACCATTTTGGTGTAAATGTCTTGTACATTAAATTGTTATCCTGTTTATTTCATGCATCTATGTTATGTAAATTCTAGAATGCTTTAGCAATGTAATCCTTTACAGTACATTACTGACAGTAGAGAGAGAGAGAGAGTAGTTGCAGTGTAGTAGCGATGGAGAGGCCATTAGTTGAGCACTTGCGCCCTCCTGTGGTAGTGTGTCTATAAAGTGCTGCAGTCTTTTGAGAGACAGACAGATAGATAGATAGATAGATAGATAGATAGATAGATAGATAGATAGATAGATAGATAGATAGATAGATAGATAGATAGATAGATAGATAGATAGATAGATAGATAGATAGATAGATAGATAGATAGATAGATAGATAGATAGATAGATAGATAGATAGATAGATAGATAGATAGGCTACATCGAAACATACAGCTGACTTGTTGCCTCCCTGCCCTATCAGGCAATAACTTGAAAGACAGTGTTTGTGCATGAAGGCAACCTCACTAAACTGATTTCAAACAGACTTCTGAGGCAGCATAACAAGTTTCATGATCTACCGCAAAATAGTGCGAGCTTTGGTGAGAACTAAACAAATAGCTATTTAATTACTACAGTAGTAATATATCGCTAGAAATTACATCAAAAGTGGAAAATTTTGGCCAAAAACGTGCATTTATTTTACACACAAACTGACCAGCAAACGCAACTTTCAGACGCCATCTTTATTTTTCTACTTCAAATGAAAAGCACAGGATTGTGGGATATCAAAGGCAGTGAAGAATACATCTATGCTGCCTTTAAAAATCGATCAGATGAAGGTATCTCAGGAAACAGGAAGTGAAGCTAACATTGATGCCATCCTAATTTGAAATGTGTCCTCTGGAGGCAGGCATAGATAGATAGATAGATAGATAGATAGATAGATAGATAGATAGATAGATAGATAGATAGATAGATAGATAGATAGATAGATAGATAGATAGATAGATAGATAGATAGATAGATAGATAGATAGATAGATAGATAGATAGATAGATAGATAGATAGATAGAATATATTATAATAAATGTATTTATCTATTATATTATATTATTATGTTATACTTTTTAGGGGTATCCAGGCCCACCTGGCTTACCAGGCCCTCCAGGTGAAAAAGGAGACAAAGTATGTATTAACCATTAATAATATTATAATCATAATATCACATAAATTGTAATCACGTTTTTTTTAAATTAATCTTTTTTTGTAAAACAAAATCTTGTCATATTAACGAATGAATGCTTTAATGGGTGTTTGCGTGTCATTCAGGGCTACACAGGAGTGATGGGCCGGACGGGCCGGACAGGGTACAGAGGACCGATCGGACCCCCTGGCATGCCCGCTATCATAGTCTGGCACACGTCAGAAGAGGAGTGGCAAGTGTTCAAGGTGCAGAACAATATTTTTGCTCATTATAAATCATTTAAGATTTTACATTTTGCTGTCATTTAGTCTGAAAACAAACAAACATAGTTGATTCTGTGACGAGTTGAAATTCAAATGCTGCCTGCGTTCATGCAGTCTTCGAAAACACTGTGTGGTTGAAAGAGCATCTTATTTAGACTTTTCATTTTGCTTGTGTAACCGGTCTTACTCGACCCGCTCTACCCAAGGGACTCGAACCGGTGTCTCCGGCATGGGAGGCAGGTGCGCTAACAAGAACGCTAAAGGAGCCTCTAGTGTGCCTCTTGAGGCCATGGGAGTGAGGTTTACACGCACAAGTCTTACTAGCTTGCTTCTGTTACATTTGCAGAACAAGAAATTCTACAAGAATCTAGTTTCATCGTGGCCGGTAAGTTAGTCTGCGTTTGACCCCTACTGAGAGCTGTATTTGAGGTACATGAGCAAACTGCAGAGTGAAATCCTTCCCCCCAATTTTCTTTAGAGAGTGAAGGGATTACCCGGACCTTTGGGACCACTTGGAGAACCTGGACCACCCGTAAGTAAAAATATAATATTTGACTACATATCATCTCCATTTCTTTGTCCATGTAATTTTCAGTCAGTGAGAGACATCTTTCTAACTTACTGATGACCCCCAAATATAATGATCCTCATGCAATGGGCCCAAATCCTACTTTTTTTTTTTCTTTGACTTTTTTTCTGACCCCAGTGTAAAAACCCTATGCATATGCCAGATGTGATATTAGGGTATTTTTTTACAGTTTATGCATCTATTTTTAGGGCCCTCCTGGAGTTCCAGGCAAACAGGGAAGGAAAGGAGAGCGAGGGAAACTCGTAGGTATCTCTGTCTCCTCTCTTCATCACACAATCGTCTCTGGCAACATATAAATGCTAGGTCACTGTTACATAGAGAAACATGCTACGCAGCTTCATAAAAGTGTGATCAAACCATGTGGAGACATGAGATGGTTTAGAAAGAATTTGACAAGCTCAATGGGTCAATAAGCATCAACAAGCGTGAAGTCAACAAGAGTCACATTGTTCAGACTTCAGTTGATTCAAAAGCAAAGACTCATGCAGGCTGGTTGCCATTCAAATCATAAGAGCAGTTTAATCTTTGGCATCAAGGGAAATGTGACATTTACAAGACGACATTCATCTGAACTTCTTTTTACTGCCTTCTTGTGCATGCTTACAGATTTACAAGCTTTTACGCTTTTGTAAGTCTTCTGCTAATACATATAGCCTGCCATTGATGACAAATCAGGGCTAAACACTGGCTATTTTAAAAGAAAAGTGAACTTGCTGTTTGAACAGGAAATATAATAACAACAAAGAAAACTGCACTCTTTGCTGTCTTTGAAATCAGTTTGTGAGATCAGTTTTGGTTCAGGTCAAATGTTTTAATTAAGTTTTGGAAGTAAAAGTAAAGTCCAAGTGAACATAGCCATTTTGCATCCTATGTTTAATTTAACCCGAGTTGATAAATGTGGTTAATCTTACCTGATACCTGATGATGAGTGTATTTGTATTTGCCTGGTATATGACTGCTTTATCTAACAAAGTTGAGCTACAGTATATGGCACTAATGGTTCACATTTATGAGATCATTTATTTGCAGGAGGAACTTGACAAATAGTCTACAACTAAAATGAAACACCCCAGTAGCCCATCTATCAAATGCTGAAGCATGTGCTATACTATCTACATCTTGTTTTTGTGTTGTACTAGGGAAGAACGGGACCTGTTGGAATGCCAGGACCAACTGGGAGATCAGGACCAGAGGGCACAGCTGGGAAGGATGGGGAGATGGGCCCACCTGGACCACCTGGGGAGGATGTAAGACTTGTGGGAATCAAAATAATCCATATGCATCTATGAAATGGTTTAATAAAGGTGTTTTATGAGAAATATATTGTACAACTCCACCCATAATTGCATACATTTTTTTTTGTGTGTGTGTTTTCTGTAGGGCCTGAAAGGTTATGAGGGAGAGAAGGGCAGTAAAGGGGAGCTGGGTGAGTGGGTAAGAATGACCAGGGTT
Organism: Chanodichthys erythropterus; assembly: GCF_024489055.1. NCBI lineage: Eukaryota > Metazoa > Chordata > Actinopteri > Cypriniformes > Xenocyprididae > Chanodichthys > Chanodichthys erythropterus. Next base: position 11,574,655 of record NC_090229.1, read on the forward strand.
TTTCTGTGGATAATGCCATAGCTAGGCAGTCATGGAATCTGTGTCTGCAGAACTCCAGTGAAAACACAGTTTTCCACAGAACTGGAACATCATGCATTGGCTGCATCCGAAAACTGAAAAATGCTGCCTTCGGAGGACGCATTCCATGGTAGGAAGGCATCAAGGCACGTCCGAATCCAAAGTTAGCTTCACTTCCAGATCACATCTCATGAGATGCCTTCATCTGATCGATTTGTGACAGTTCAGCTAAAAAAATAAAGATGGCATCTGAAAGTTGCGGCTGGTGGTCAGTTTGTGTGTAAATGTACATTTTTGATAATAGTTTGAGATGGTCCTCTCTGCAGAACACAATATCCAGGGGGTGGGGTTGGAACTAGATCCAACTCCTCACACTTTACATATCCCTAAACCTACCCGTCTTCGCCCCTAGATCTAAACCTACCCATCTCCACCTCCTCGCCCACTGGATCTCATGTGTTGTTCTGCAGTGGGTGGCTACTGGAAGATCACCTATTTTGCTGTAGATCATTAAACCATTACTCGTCCTCAGAAGTCTGTCTTAAATCAGTTTAGTGAGGTGCCTTCATGCACAAAGTCATTGCCTGATAGGGCAGCGATGGAACAAGTCAGCTGCCTAAGTTTTCGGATGCAGCCATTAAACTCTGCACTTGACTCATTTTCTTGACTCATTTTCAGCTACTGATAAGAGCACTCTCAAGGGCTTTTCACACTGCACTTAACCCCAGGTTATTGTCGTTCTAAATACCGCTTTTATTTTAGACACTTGTAATTCAGAAGCAGGGTTAGCACTGCTTTTGTGGTGTTAACCTCGCTTTGCAGTGTCAAACTTGTACAGTGTGAAATGATGCAGTGTTAAAATGTTACAACTACAATTAGCAACAGACATCAGATTTGATTTTCGAATATTTTAATCTATTCTGGAGAAGTTTGCAAATTCCATATGTGCCTAGGCATAACATAATCTAAATATCCAAGACCAAAATAAGAGTGCAAAACTGTCCACACAGTAATTGATTCTCTCACACCCATTCCTAGATTTGACTTCTTTACATTTAAAGAAAGTGTGTCTGATGTGTTCAGGGTGACCTTGGGGAACAAGGGCCTCAGGGAACCAAAGGAAGGAAAGGAGAGAAGGTAAGATGTCGCTCTCTCCAGACTTTCACTAAATATAATCATATCACTTACCAGCCAATTCTGTTTCTTTAGGGGAGAAAGGGAGAGAAGGGCGTAGCCGGGGTTATAGGATATATTGTGAGTAACAGTGTAATTTTTATTGCGTGTCAATTATTTATGAGGCAGTTATTCTGTCTGTTTATTCTGTATTCACACTACCATTCAAAAGTTTGGGGTCAGTAAATTTTTTTCAATGTTTTTGAGAAGTCTCTTAAGGCAGGAACACACCAAGCCGACGATCGGCCGTCGGGCAGTTTTTCTTGTGGACTAGTGGAGACAAAAGCAGACTGCGGGGTTTGCTCACGTCGGCAGCGTCTGTGTCCAAAGTTGCCCTGCCAGCACAAACCGACGCTAAACAACCGACGGCCAAGAAGCACGTCAGTTCTGCGCCTGCGTGATATGAAATGCCTTTCCAAAACAGCAGGCGGCAGTAGCTGAGCAGCCAATCAGAATGATCAGATGCCCCGACGGACCGACGAGCTCCGACGGCGATTCAACATTTCGAATCGGCCGAATAAAGGCCGACGAGGACCAACTTCAGCTGACGGTGCGGAACACACTGAGAAAACTTAGTCGGCCGACGAAGAAAAACTGCCCGACGGCCGAGGCTTGGTGTGTTCCTGCCTTAAGTTTTCTCAGTGTGTTCCGCATCGTCAGTCTACTTTCGTCTCCACTAGTTCGTCGGCGTCGGTTTGGTCTGTTCTGGCCTTTATTCTCACTGAGGCTGCATAATGATGAAAAATACAGTAAAACATTAATACTGTGAAATATTATTACTATTTAAAATAACTGTTTTCTGTTTTATTATATTTTAAAATGTAATTTATTCCTGTGATAGCAATGCTGGATTTTCATCAGCCAGTTACTCCAGTTTTCAGTGTCACATGATTCACCTTAAATCACTCTAATATGCTGATTTGGTGCTCTAGAAACATATCTTATTATTAATAAATTATAAATATCTTAACTGTCCCTTTTTATCAAATGCACCCTTGTTGAATATACGTATTATTATAACTTGTTGACCCCAATCATTTGAATATATATATATATATATTACAAGGTAAAAACATTTCTATCACATTCTATAACAAACAATATATTTTCCATACTCAGGGTCCACCTGGTCCAAGAGGACCACAGGGATTCATGGGCCCGACTGGTCCTCCTGTATGTGCTGAAATATCATTAATATTACATACAAATAAGATGAGCAAACTGGTTGTTAATTTTTTAATGATCTCTGTCACAGGGACAGAGAGGGGGGCTTGGGTTCACTGGATCACCAGGATCTCCAGTATGTTACAAAACTTAATTATTCTATATCATCTCTAAATTCTGACATATTCAAAGCTTTACCTTTGACCTCTCTTTACAGGGAAGTACAGGACCGAGAGGGTTGAAGGGAGTTCCGGGCGTCAACGGACCTCCTGTAAGAAACACTGTGCTTTTTACAAGCTCAAATCCAATAGTTCTAATTATCAGGTTCACATCATGGAAAACCCTGGAAATTGTGATTTTCATGTGTGTAAACTTGTGAATACAGTAAATATAAATGTTTTTACTTTTCCTAAAAAAGTTAATTGGCTAAATATTTCCATTTGAATGTGAATTTGAATAGAACATAATGCTCATTCTCTTTTATAAGGGCCAACTTGGTGAAATAGGGCCAAGGGGAGCACCTGGCAAGCAAGTTAGTTAAAAAAAAAAAAAAATTATTTCCGAAAAGTTACATTATAATATTTAAGATAATATTTCATTATGTTTTGACTAAAGCAATGAATCATTATATATTGCAGGGAGAGGAAGGGCCTGATGGTATTATTGGTATCCCTGGTGTTCCTGGACCACAGGTGCTGTTAACTATATCTTTCTCCGTTATATCATGTGTCTATGTCTTGTTTCCACCACTGTGATATTGGCTCTTGCAATTATTAAAGCTTAAACTTAAATATTTAAATTTAAATACGTGAAATAAACACTTTCAGTGTGCTGTAAAAGTGATCATGACACTATATCTTTTAATGTAATTTAATGCTGTTTTAAAGCAGCAGCAATATGAGATGTTAAATGTTTATCATGTAACAGTTCAGATCACAAAAGAGTATTTGTCACAATAATCAAAATATGTATCAAATTGTGCAGTCCTAGCTAGCTAGAGAAAATTATATAATGGTTTTGGTGCTGTCTTTGTCTGTCTGTACACTTCAGGGTCTGAAATAATAGAATAAAACAATAATTGCGACTTTTTATCTCACAATTCTGACTTCTAAAAGAGTTATAAAATCCAATTCTGAGGGGGAAAAAGACTGACTTTTTTCTCAGAATTGCAAGTTTATATCTCACAAGTCTGAGAAAAAAAGTCAGAACTGAAAGTTTATATCCTGCAATTCTGACTTTATAACACACAATTGCAACTTTATAACAATCAATTGTGACTTTATATCACATAATTCAAAAAGTCAGAATTGCGAGATGTAAACTCGCAATTGTGAGAAAAAGGTCAGAATTGTGAGACAAAAAGTCTCAATTACCTTTTTTAAATTTTATTCAGTGACAGAAACAAGCTTCCATTATGTCCTCTCAGTTACCACACTTACGTGCACATTATTGTGCATTTAGGACCCATATTCAGGTTAAGTTTTCATTTGGATATATGCAGTTATAAATGAACACTGTAATCATGCTAAAAATGTGGTGGAATATGAGAAAATTGCTATATTAATCTTTTTTTTTTTATGTGCAAAATGCTACAACTTGTGTTCGTCTGACTAGACTGACTATCCCACATAATCTTTTCAGGGAAAATCAGGGGGAGATGGACCACCGGGTCAAAAAGGAGACCCTGTATGTGCATCTCATGTTATATGATAAAAGCTTTGAAATTACAGACACATTTCTCAAGTCTCATTTTGATTTTCCTACATTTATCCGAAGCCTGTGTATTACTCATTAAACAGGGAGATGCAGGAATTGAGGGAAGCATTGGAGGTCCAGGACCACCGGGTATGAAAGTAAGCCTGCGGTTCAGTCTTATTGAAGAATTATAAAGTATTTAATATCTCCTTCGATATATCTCATATCCCTTTGTCACTCCAATGTGCTACTGTGATAATGTTTTCAAGCATAAAGCAATTTTCTTGTTTTAGGGTGCCAGTGGAAAACCAGGAAAACTTGGACCCTCAGGTGATCCAGTAAGATTACTTCAAACAGCTTCTTAATATTTCATATGTCTGATTGCTGTGAGACACGTTTACTATGATTTAAACTGAGTTTTCTTTGTAGTGCAATAGGGCTACACAATTATTAGAATATAAAATGAAAAACTGTGATATTGGCTCTTGCAATTATTAAAGCTTCGATTTAAATATTTAATTTTAAATACTTTAAATAAACACTTTCAGTGTGTTGTAAAAGTGAACATGCCACTATTATTTTAATGTTATGCTGTTTTTTTTCTTTAATGCTTGAAATCTAAGCAGCAGCACTATGAGATGTTAAATGTTTATCATATAACAGTTCAAATCACAAAATAGTATTTGTCACAATAATCAAAAGTCCTACCTAGCTAAAGAAAATTATATAATGGTTTTGGGATAATTGTACTTTCTGTCTTTGTCTGTCTGTAAACTTCAGGGTCTAAATGCCCAGCGTGGAGTGAAAGGAGATTCCGGCCAAAAGGGAGATCAAGTGAGTTCACTACAATATTTACAAAAGCCCTGGCCGAGTAAACAACACTTATTGAATGCCAGTTGCACACTGTTCTCAGACAAAAAAAAAAAAAAAAAAGGGAGTAAATGTTGAAAGAACTAATCCATCTTTTCTTATCTGTGGGTTCTCTTTGTCAGGGTCCTCCAGGGCTGCCAGGTAAACAGGGATTCAGAGGCAGAGGAGGGCATTCTGGTGTACAGGGAGAGACAGGCCCTATCGGACCTGCTGGTTTACCGGGGCCCACGGTGAGCGGCGGCTACTTTTAACTGGCTAAAAACTGACTCATTGAAAGTCAACTTAGTCAATGTATTGCTTTTGCTTCAGGGCTATGATGGACCTATTGGAGATCCTGGGAGACTAGGAAAAGATGGACTTAAGGTACAGTAACTGTAGTTCTCTATTTCTCAAACAAATGTAACCTAATGTGCTATCCCAGAAAAACACAGTTATCGTATACAAATGGCGTCTGCAGGGAGAGAGAGGTCCTCCGGGTATCCAAGGTGTCCGTGGCCCACGAGGTGACAAGGTGATTGATAATTCCTCTCTCTGAAAGATGACATACTTTAGATACCACATTCATAAACATTTGCAATAAAACAACACTATTTAACTTTAAAAGGGTCGGATTGGCCAAGGAGGATTTTCTGGTTTTCCAGGACCTTTGGTAAGTATAATTTATTAAATACAGGACACCAATTGTTTAAGTAGATTTATTTGATCATAGCACAGTGGTATTTACAGAAAAATCTATCTGTAGATTATTTTTCATTACTTCTAACTAAAACTACTAATAGCTTTGACCTGTAGGTGGCGCTGTAAACACATTTACATTATTTTTACAGAACACTGTGGCAATGATAAACTTAGTTTTGCCAAAGTTTTTACTACTAGTGTCCATTACAGACTCCAAGTCCGAAAGTGAAAAATTATGAGAAAACTAAAAGATTTGTTTTAAAAGTATTTCTAAATGTCTTTTTTATAGGGGGAGATGGGAAAATCAGGAGAACTAGGACCTGAAGGAGAGCCTGGTATTAAGGTTCCCTTGTACATCAGATCATTACTTTTTAAATATATTAAAATGTCTTTTTAACAACTTTAAAAGTGTCATGCATTATTTAGTAAGGTCTGCTCATGTTTTTGTAATTCCTATGGTCAGAATTATTTCAGTTACAACAGAAAATCACACTCATGTACATGGACAAAAAAAATTTTTAATTGATTTTTTATTTATTTGTTTGCTTTTTATTGGACAGGGTAGACCAGGGGTCCCTGGAGGAACTGGATTTAAAGGTCAAAAGGTAAATTGAGTTCCCTAATGATTGGTCAAATGCATGTCATACTCCAACACTGAATGTCACAGCAAAATTAGCATAGCGCTGATTTAAAGGTGCAGTAGGAGATCTGGGAAATGCTAAAGTTAGCCTGCTAGCATTGAAAGTATACGATCCCACCCTCCCTGCAAATAGCCGTCCAAAAATATTTCTGTAGAGAATCACCTATTGCACCTTTAACTGTAGCATAGACAGACGTGGATTAGCATGTGTCAAGCTATATCATGTTATATTATCTAAGTCATGATGTTTATCATCATTTAGGGACTGCAGGGTGTTTCGGGGAGTAGAGGACAGGACGGCACTCATGGTTCACCTGTAAGAGCCACACATACAACTTTTGATAAAGAATGCACAGTTAGTTTGCCTCATTAGCCACTAAGAGTAATATGTGTTACAGGGATCAATTGGACCACAGGGGTCAGATGGAGATAGAGGACCTACAGGACCCCGGGTAAGACCTCTTCTTATTTTTTAGGCTTTGTGAGACATCTTTATACTGACTTGGACTGATTAAATCTGATGTCTGAACAGGGTTTACAGGGAAAGCCTGGTGGACCAGGAATCCAAGGTCCTGTTGGAAAAACTGTGAGTTTTATTTTCCTTTTCTGATTGACAGGGTTTCCAAACCCTTCAGTGTCTTAGTTATGCAACACCCCATCTTGTGGTATATTTAGCTGTTAAAAATGTCATAGTTTGCCAGGCCTGTCATTGCTGTCTAAGAATATGACCTGCAGCACAATGCTATTAAACAACCTTTTTTAAAGGGGGAACCAGGGAGCCGAGGTCTCACTGGCAAACCTGGAAAGCCTGGAATCACAGTAAATAATGATTTCATAAAATTCCTACCTTTTTTTTAAATCTAACATGACACCCAGTTCTCCAGCATAGACCTTGTCCAAATTTGGATATTTTTCTGTGCTCTTTTATTGCAACTGGCGATGAATTTTATGTGGCCAGTTCACTTTTGATAGTGTTTTGTTTTTTAAATTTATTTATATAATACATTGTGTCATGGTCTGTTTCCTTCAGGGTGTCAAAGGCAGAGAGGGTTCAGTAGGGTTTCATGGCAGTCCTGGGGAAAAGGTTAGTGGTTTTGTAAAATGTAGAAGTCACGTCATGTGACACATCACTGCATATGATGACAAAACTTAATGAGACAAAAAGCTAAAAACATTATTAGCCAAGTTTAACAGTAATCAGCAGCAGAAGCAGAAAGTTTCCTTTCATTCTTGCATTTAAACCAAACCTCCTCCATTCACAAGCCATATGTTCATCTGTCCATTCTTTTCTTATAATTCATACCCAAATACATCTTTTAATTTGATATTAGGGGAAAAATGGCCCTGAGGGGCCAAAAGGAAAGCCTGGACAGCCAGTAAGTGCCTTATCTTATTTAATTGCCATTAAAATTTAGGCTCTGTTACTTTGATTGAAATCTATCATTTTTGCTATCTAGGGTCCTCGAGGCATACCAGGAGAGAAGGGCTACATAGGACCACTTGTAAGACATACATTTAACACACATTCACAATTTTTTTGCAATCTTTTGGACAGTGATGCAGAAATAGTAAGCGTTTATCCAATGTTGAAAAGATGTGTGATTTGTGTGAAACATTTGTAAATTAAATCTTCTAAAGGGCCCACGAGGAAACATAGGCCAGTGGGGTGAGACAGGTCTGCAGGGGCCGGTAGGAAATCAAGGGCCCCGGGGACCTCCTGGGCCATATGGACTGGCTGGGTACCCAGTATGTGTTTTTGGATTATTTGGTTTATTGTTGTGAGGACTGATGGAAGGTTTCAGCTCTAATTCCATATTGTCTCTCTTTCAGGGTAAAGATGGACCACCTGGACCCATCGGACCTCCAGGAGATAAAGGCAATAAGGTGGGCTATTTTTTTTCTAGTTTTATCTTCATTATATACAGTATGTAAAATATATTGCCATTCTCCCATTGTGGCCTTGTATGAGACCTTTTGTTCATAAATGTTTTGGCCAAAGGGACTGAGAGGAGCTAGTGGACTGAAGGGAGTTGCTGGTATCGATGGTGAGGAGGTAGATTGCTTATAAATTTTGATTATGTAGTTACACTTACTGCAAAGATAATTAAGATACTTTTATTCAGCAAGGATGCATTAAATTGTTCAAAAGTAACAGTAAAAATGTTTACATTGTAAATGTATCATGGTTTCCACAAATATATGAAGCGGCACAACTCTTTTCAACATTGATAATATTAAGAAATGTTCTTTTTCAGCATACAGTGGGTACGGAAAGTATTCAGACCCCCTTATATTTTTCACTCTTTGTTATATTGCAGCCATTTGCTAAAATCATTTAAGTTCATTTTTTTTTCTCATTAATGTACACCCAGCACCCCATATTGAAAGGGAAAACACAGAATTGTTGACATTTTTGCAGATTTATGAAAAAAGAAAAACTGAAATATCACATGATCCTAAGTATTCAGACCCTTTGCTGTGACACTCATATATTTAACTCAGGTGCTGTCCATTTCTTCTGATCATCCTTGAGATGGTTCTACACCTTCATTTGAGTCCAGCTGTGTTTGATTATACTGATTGGACTTGATTAGGAAAGCCACACACCTGTTTATATAACCTTACAGCTCACAGTGCATGTCAGAGCAAATGAGAATCATGAGGTCAAAGGAACTGCCTGAAGAGCTCAGAGACAGAATTGTGGCAAGGCACAGATCTGGCCAAGGTTACAAAAAAAATTCTGCTGCACTTAAGTTTCCTAAGAGCACAGTGGCCTCCATAATCCTTAAATGGAAGACGTTTGGGACGACCAGAACCCTTTCTAGAGCTGGCCGTCCGGCCAAACTGCGCTATCGGGGGAGAAGAGCCTTGGTGAGAGAGGTAAAGAAGAACCCAAAGATCACTGTGGCTGAGCTCCAGAGATGCAGTCGGGAGATGGGAGAAAAAGTTGTAGAAAGTCAACCATCACTGCAGCCCTCCACCAGTCGGGGCTTTATGGCAGAGTGGCCCGACGGAAGCCTCTCCTCAGTGCAAGACACATGAAAGCCCGCATGGAGTTTGCTAAAAAACACCTGAAAGATTCCAAGATGGTGAGAAATAAGATTCTCTGCTCTGATGAGACCAAGATAAAACTTTTTGGCCTTAATTCTAAGCGGTATGTGTGGAGAAAACCAGGCACTGCTCATCACCTGTCCAATACAGTCCCAACAGTGAAGCATGGTGGTGGCAGCATCATGCTGTGGGGGTGTTTTTCAGCTGCAGGGACAGGACGACTGGTTGCAATCGAGGGAAAGATGAATGCAGCCAAGTACAGGGATATCCTGGACTAAAACCTTCTCCAAAGTGCTCAGGACCTCAGACTGGGCTGAAGGTTTACCTTCCAACAAGACAATGGCCCTAAGCACACAGCTAAAATAACGAAGGAGTGGCTTCACAACAACTCTGTGACTGTCCTTGAATGGCCCAGCCAGAGCCCTGACTTAAACCCAATTGAGCATCTCTGGAGAGACCTAAAAATGGCTGTCCACCAACGTTTACCATCCATCCTGATAGAACTGGAGAGGATCTGCAAGGAGGAATGGCAGAGGATCCCCAAATCCAGGTGTGAAAAACTTGTTGCATCTTTCCCAAAAAGACTCATGGCTGTATTAGATCAAAAGGGTGCTTCTACTAAATACTGAGCAAAGGGTCTGAATACTTAGGACCATGTGATATTTCAGTTTTTCTTTTTTAATAAATCTGTAAAAATGTCAACAATTCTGTGTTTTTCTGTCAATATGGGGTGCTGTGTGTACATTAATGAGAAAAAAAAAAGAACTTAAATGATTTTAGCAAATGGCTGCAATATATTTAAGGGGGTCTGAATACTTTCATACCCACTGTATTAGAATGATTTCTTAAGGATCATGTGACACTGAAGACTGGAGTAATGATGCTGAAAATTCAACTTTGATCACAGGAATAATTACATTTTAAAATATATTCAAATTCGAATTTTTAAATTGTAATAATATTTCACAATATAACTGTTTTACTGTATTTTTGATCAAATAAATGCTGCCTTGGTGAGACTCAAAAATATTTCAAAAATCCTATTGACCCCATACCTTTTAATAATAGTATAATAGTATTAAATAGATGGGTGGTGCTTTGCTTTAGGGCCTAGTGGGTAAAACTGGACCAGTCGGACCAGCAGGAAGTAAAGGACTGCCTGTGAGTACAAATCCTCTGATGCTGTATTTTTGCCATCTCCATTTCATACGTGTACATTGTGTTATGGTGTTCTATGTAAATGATACACAGGACAGAACTGTCGGTTGTAGGGTGAGAAGGGTCAAAAAGGCTGTCTTGGTGAACATGGCCTAAAAGGAATCCCAGGCGAGAGTGGAAATCGAGGACCACCTGGTGCGAAAGGACCAGCAGGAAGAGATGTGAGATTATTTATCTGTTTTTGGATTATTTCCCAAGTACGCAATACCGTAAATGAATAAAAGAGATGTTGTGTTTGTTTTTTTATAAGGGTTTGAGAGGTGCTCCAGGGCAGAAGGGAGATCCTGGATCCCCTGGTGAAAAAGTTAGTTTTTTTTAAGTTTGCACAGGTGATTGGATGAAATAGTCAAATGCATTATTGTATTCTGATTGTTATTATGTTTTCTGTGTGTTTTTGTGAATGCTTAGGGTCAGTCAGGTGTAAGAGGTCAATCCGGCTTGGTGGGAAAGTACGGTCCTGGGGGAAACATGGGAGAAGCTGGTGATAAAGGTGACAAAGGTCGACATGGACTTGTTGTGGGTACCACTTCCTCCTTTACAGACAGTGTAGCCTATAGGGAAATATAAATTTATTTTGATTATTTCACTGTTCTTTGGATATTAAAGGGTGAGGCAGGAACAAATGGGCCTCCGGGTCCAAATGGTGCTGTTGGATTACCAGTAAGTTAGGTTTGATATATTTTATGTATTGTATATTTTGGGATATATATTCAACATTTGTGTATTTCATTCAAATTTAGGGTTTGCCTGGAAAAGAAGGATTTGTTGGACAAAGTGGAAAGCATGGGCTGAAAGTATGTTTGTATTATTTTTTACTGTCTTCTGATGCCATATTTACCTAGACCTATAGTTCATTCTGTATCAAATACATTAGACGGTCACTGTCAATTGACCTAATGTGGTCTTAAGTTATTCACCCATGTTTTGTGTGGTAAGATGAAATAAAATGTATGCTCTGTTACACTATTGTATGAGTAAGTACATCGGCTTTTGTTTTTGTCTCCTGTAGGGAGAGCCTGGACTTAAAGGGAATTCAGGGGGCCCTGGGAAGATAGGCCTAAGTGTAGGTTTTTACTTTTGAAAATGCATACATTATAAAAAAGATGTCTGGCCTTATGGACCTGATCTTGTATGCTACAGGGTGTTCAAGGTCCAAGTGGGAAGAAAGGAGAACCTGGAACAAGAGGCAAAATGGTGAGATAACACTTTACACCCCGATTGGTTTCCAAAACAAAGAACAAAATGAGAAGCATTTTTCAATAAAACCAAGACAAAGGCATTTTGTACTGGCATACAGTATGTTAAAGTGTACAGTGTTAACATATTTGATTGATCTTTGCCCCTGTTTAGGGTTCAGTGGGTCAGCCAGGAGCTGTGGGTCCTCACGGTCTGAAGGGAAAACCAGGATCTTCAGGACCTCCAGGGGGAAAAGGAGTCAAGGGTCAATCAGGGCCAAAAGTCAGTGGGTCGATATTTTACAGACGTATCATTTAATCTGCTCAAAAATTACTGCATGCTTTGTGACTAGAATGTTGCTCATATTTTAATGTTTGCCAACGTATTGAAAAAAAAAAACCTGTTGAATTTGGACAACAAAACATTACAACAAGCCCACTCAGATTAAGGGATAAAGGGATAGTTCACCCAAAAAACTTTCGTTCATCTTCGGTACACAAATGAAGATCTTTTTGAGGATATCTGAGAGCTTTCTGTCCATAGACTGCTATGCAACTGACACACTTTGATTCCCACATTAAATCGGTTCATCATATAAAGCAATCAAGTCTCTTCAGAAAATTTGGACTAAACCACTCAATTCATATGGATTAGTTTGACTTTATGAACTTTTTGAAGCATCAAAGTGTCTGCGTTGCTGTCTATGGAGAGACAGAATGCTGTCAGATTTAATCAAAAGATCTTCATTTGTGTTCTGAAGATGAACGAAGGTCTTATGGGTTTGGAACGACATGAGGGACATGATTAATTAATGACAGAATTTTCATTTTTGGGTGAACTAACCTTTTAATGTGATTCTTTCACACAGGGAATGAGCGGTTCTACTGGAAGGAGAGGCAGTAAAGGTGTTGCAGGAAAGCCAGTGGGTCCAAAAATCTTTTCTGACATTTATGGTCTTGATAATCAGCAGCTTTACTGGTATTATTTCATATTTCTCTAACACAAAAATAAAAAGTTCATGCATTTGTTTAATTGTTCTCTAGGGACCTCGAGGACCAAAAGGGAAACATGGCAGTCCTGGTCTCCCTGGAAAGCCAGCAAGTATCCCTAGGACAAATCCTTAACCTTTTTAACTGTTTAATGATTGTGCCAAATACGATTGTCTTTTACATTAACTTCATTTAAGGGGAAAGGTGGAACAGATGGACTGCTGGGAGTTATAGGCACTGAGGGCGACCCAGTGAGTAGCTTGACTTTATTCACTATTCAAATTTTATGAAGGTGCTTGCTTGCCCATGCAAAACTAACGGCCACAAAGCTAGGGTGTATTCTAAGTTGTTGCTGGAATGTGTGGCCCAAGATCAGTCAGATCGCTTAGAACTGTAATATTCCTAGAATTGAATACGTCAAATTACATTCTCACTGTACAGGTGCTACTAAGTGAATGTTTATATTAACTTCTAGGGTGACATTGGATTCAGAGGACCTTCAGGGAGACCAGGTTTGCCAGGTGGTGCTGTAAGTAAGCTTGTTTTATACAGAATGTTTGAATGATTCATTATAAAGTAAAGTAATATATGGTCATGATTTGAAGCATGGTTTGAAATACACATTCACAGGGCACCCCAGGAAAACCGGGTTTGCAAGGAAGTCAAGGACTATCTGGACCAAAGGTAATTTCTCTTCTTACTTATTAATAAATATTTCCTACAACAGTCAGTTGACCAGCCTCTTCATCACAGGGCTCTATAGGACCAGAAGGGAAACCAGGGCCCGCTGGGCTGATAGGGCCGAAGGTATTTTAAATAAAGTCATTGTTTTGCCTTCTACAATCCACAAGGATTTTATTTTATTATTATTAATTTTGTTTAAATTAGGGGATTCCAGGACTTCGAGGTGAAAAGGGAGATGTTGGACAGAAAGGACCTAAGGTATCCCTGTAAAGCCATGACATCCAATATATTAGTCAGAAAAAAATCAAAGTTTATTGAACCTTTTGACAAATTCTCAAAAAAAAAAAATAATAATAATAATAAAAAAGGTTTGCATATATGTTTTTGTTGAGTTTCATATTTGATACGGCAGGGTTTTATGGATCATAGTATGACATAGGAGAATATGGAGCTCATACTTGAGTAAGAAAAAAAAACACCTCCCAGACCCAAACTGAACAAAAATAGGCAATTTGGTGCAATTACTGATATTTATATGGCTGAAAATGAAGATGTAATTCTTAAAGTTTGTAATGTACCTGAAGGGTATATTTAGAGGGTATTTTCATTTTTAGAATCACACTAAAAGATGCCTATACTTTACTAAAAAGTATAAACTGTTGATAATTTAGAAGTCTTAGAAATTTGTGTATTAAATATGATACATACAATATGCTTTATAGCGTTAATATGCTCATTAATACAATTTACAGGGCCATATTGGAATTAGAGGATTGCAAGGGCCCATTGGACCACCAGGAGAAAAGGTAATTTCAGATGAAACACAGCAAAAACAACCAGTTTCTTTTTATACTATGAATGTTTTCCTTCATCTTGCAGGGAAAGCAAGGTGCTCCAGGGTACAAGGGGCGGCCTGGGCCAAAAGGCAGAAGGGTAAATAACTTCCTGCACTTTATATTGTGCACATACTTACTGTGACCCTTTGTTTTATATAAGTATGTTTTTTGTTGCAGGGAGAAGCTGGTGCTCGTGGGCCTCCTGGTGGCAAAGGATTTCCTGGTTCAACTGTATGTCTCTTTGTAAACTCATTGACAAACTTTATTTGCTTTTGAACAATAGCACAGATCAGACAGATTCTTATTTTGCTCTACAGGGTCCACCTGGAAGGAAGGTGTGTACTGAAATTGCAGGTGTGATTGTAATTTATATAGCTCTGCTTATCATTACCCTGTACCTGAACCAGGTAGGTACAGCACAGAGACAGATCTTACGGTCAGGCTGACCTGTAGTGATGCAGTAATAACTCAAACGACAATGTTCAGTGGGGTTATGTTGAAGTGTTGAAAATATATATATATTACATTTTAAGTTTATGAAAATTGCAAAGAAAAGTTATGGTATAAAAATAAATAAGAAATATGCCATCACATGAATAAATTACTTTTAAATGGAATTAAATAGAAAACTGACAGAAAATATTTCACAATATTTCTGTTTTCTGTATTTTGATCAAATAAATGAAGCTTTGGTGAGCATAAGAGTCTTTACAGTAATGGTTCCCTCAATCTGAGTGATTCATAACTGATAATTTTTTAAAGGGATAGTTCACCCAAAAATGAAAATTTGATGTTTATCTGCTTACTCCCAGCACATCCAAGATGTAGGTGACTTTGTTTCTTCAGTAGAACACAAATAATGATTTTTAACTCCAACCGTAGCCTACTGTCAGTCAAATAATGGGAGTGAAGGGGAACTTAGATAAATAAGTCGAAAAACCTTGCATAGACAAATCCAAATTAAACCCTGCAGTTCGTGACGACACATTGATGTCCTAAGACACGAAACAATCAGTTTGTGCGAGAAACCGAACAGTATTTATATAATTTTTTACCTCTAATACACCACTATGTCCAACTGCGTTCAGCACTCGCTTAGTGAGGTCTGATCGCGCTCTGACAACGGCAGTGATGTCTAGTACTTATTGAAGTATAAGCGCGAGACATCACTGCAGTTGTCAGAGCACGATCAGACCTCACTAAGCGAATACACTTAATTTGGATTTGTCTATGCAAGGTTTTTTGACTCTTATTGATCCAAGTACCCATTCACTCGCATTATTTGACTGACAGACGGCAACGGTTGGAGTTAAAAATCATCATTTGTGTTCTATTGAAGAAACAAAGTCACCTACATCTTGGATGCGCTGGGGGTAAGCAGATAAACAACAAATTTTCATTTTTGGCTGAACTGTTCCTTTAAAAGATATGCAATCCGAATAAACAAAAAAGTGTTTTTTTTATGTTTGTTGAATAAAATCTATATATCAACCACAATGAACTTCCAGAGTGCAAAAGATTCACTCCCACCCACTGCGAACAGCCAAGGTGTGACCCTTTTTTCGAAAAGCTTAAGATGGTTAAATGTGCTTTCTTAAATATTGTTCATATCAACAGGGTATGAAAGGTGTTCAGGGAATATCGGGACAAAAAGGTGTGAAAGGTCGGAGAGGTCCACCTGTAAGTTTTTCCTGAATGTGACTGCATGTTAATAATGTCAGCACTTTCATTTCATACTTATTTCACTCCTTTTAAAGAGATCTTGTGCCTTAATCCTTTATATTCTGAATTAATTTCATTTTCTTACAAGGGAAAACCAGGTATTCACAGCCAACTGACACCAAGGCTTCATCCTCCTCCTCGTGCTCAAAGAAGAGTCTCACAAAATGTTGGTACTAACTCAAGCAGTCAAGCTTGATTTATTGAACACAGAAACACACTTTTATTGTCAAATACAGGTAGAGGAAAAGGTGGGGTTGGGTAGCAGGAAGACCCAAGATAATTAAGATGACCCAAGATGAAGCTTTTAATATATTGATTGTACTAATGTCTTTGCACATTCTTTTTAGAAAGCAAGGTTATTATTACGAAAGTCTCGATTTGATGACCCTGAAGATGGGATTGAGGATAATAGAAACTCACAAGGCACCAAAGACAGCCCAGCCACCACCTGCAGAGAGCTGAGTCTCATCCAGCCTCACCTTAGAGACGGTGAGCAGAAAACCACTGTCAACTTCAGATCAGAAAATGTACTCTTGTTTAAAAAGAAAAATCTCATAGAAGGACATTTTTAATTAATTGTGGTCATGTATTTATAGGGCACTACTACGTTGATCCTAACCACGGATGTCCATTTGATGCTCTCCGTGTGTTCTGTAATTTCACTGCTGGTGGTCTAACTTGTGTGTCTCCTGTCCAGTCTAAAGTAAGAGGATTTTCATCAATCTTCTTGGATGACTCTAAAGCCCAAAGTATACTGCACTTTTTAGACGTACACGAGGTCAGCGTACAGTGCGTGTGGTGCGAATTTCGTCATCAGAACAGTATGTGCACGTCGCACGTGCACATTTAATTTTTTTTGCAGTAATTAGTTTAGCTATGGTGGCAGCCATGCCCTGGGGGCGTCGATTCACAAAGTAGTCAAAGAAAAACTGCATAAACAAAACAGACCGGAACGCATGAAGCTACAGCGACGATGGAGGCCTACATAGGAGAGATTTTGCAAAGAGGTTAGAAAGTACCCTCATTTGTACAACTCTAGCATGAAAGAATACAAAGATGCTTACATGGGTTGTAACTCGTGGAGAGAGATTGCTCAAAATTGTGCATGCGTTGAACGCCTGTGTATGAAGTTTACTTTGCAAGGCTGTGCGTTCGACTGTACATATACTAGTGTACGCGTAAAATATTATATAAAAAGTATACCCAGGGTTATAGACACATACGTAAACAGTGTTGCCAACTTAGCATCTTTGTAGATAGATTGAGCAACATTTCAGACATCTTTAGCAACTTTTTTCAGCTAGCGACAAATCTAGTGACTTTTTTGGACTGCTGGTTAAAGGTACAATGTAACTTTTTTTTGTTCAAAATTTAAATAATGAGTCAATACATTCTTCCAAAATGTGTTTTTGTCTTACTTTGATTCACTATGGTAAGCCTACTATAAGTGTTTATATTTTAGACCTGCCTGGAAGGTTTTCCCGGGAAATTGTGTACATACATCACTCGCCCGTGCGTGTCGCATCATATCCAACAGAGGAGAGTCTGCTGCCAAAAAAAGAATGCAACAGAGCTCGTAATAAAACAAGAATCAACATTGGCTTGGCTTTACGGAAATGGCGAGAACTGAGAGATTTGAAATAAAAGATTTGAAGTAAAAGCGATGTGGAGATGGTGATTGCTCAATTAGTTAGGTATTTTATTGAACAGATAAATTGCCATATGTAGCTCTCTAACAGAGTTCACTGTAAAGCATTATCTATTGTGAAGGGTCATTTCATTATGGTTGTTGTAGCACTGCTCTTAAGCCTAGTAGTGAATGTTTTATGGGCAGTAGGATAACCATATTCATCCTCACAGTCATACAGTGCATGACCAAAACAATGTTCTTCCGCAAAATGCATGCAGTTTTGTTACAGGGCCTAAAATTACATAGTGTACCTTTTAACATGTGGTCAGTCAGTCGCTATATCATGCTCATAACGTTGTCTGACAGAAAATATGTAATTGAGAATAGCTTTATTGGACATTCGGCTATATATTATAGTGAAATACAGGATGTGAGTATGGATTAAGAGAGAAAACAGATGTGAAATGCCAACAGTTGTCACATTTAGCAACTTTTTGAGCAGGCTTTAGCTACTTTCCATTGAAAATTGTAGGCAACATTGCACATACACTGATGTTTTTTACTCTGAGATGTCCAAAAGTGTGATTAAATTAGAATTTTATAGAGATTTGTTGCTCATCATTCTATTACACACAACAAATCACATAGACACAGAAACATACAATAACATATGAACACGTACTGAAGAAGACTGCTTTGTGCAGGTATTGTTATACTGAAATGATACTATATTTGTGGTCATGATTTTGTAAGATTTCAGGAATATGGCCATCAGTGGACAGATCTAAGAAGTGGTTTAGTGAGCTTCACAGAGGCTTCAAGGTAAATGACTGAACTTACTGAATTTCATAAGATGATGAAATTTCTTGTAAATTTAGGGATTTTTTTTTTGTTTCTATGGAAACAAGTGCCATGAATATGATTATTTCTGTTAAGAATGACAGGCATCTTAATGAATGTAATTTTCTGATTTTTGCACTCCACAGTTTGAGTACAGAGATCTTAGTGTTGTCCAACTACGATTCCTACGGTTACACAGTAACTCTGCCACACAAAGCATCAGCCTGAAATGTCCCAAAAAACACAGCCCCGCTGCTAAACACAAGGTTACCACCAAGAGGGTGCTACATTTACGAGGAGACTCCAATGAAGAAATCCATCCATCCCATGTCATCATATCACAACATGGTTGTGAGGTTAGAAGTAATCTCTGGTAATGAAATTAGTGTATGACACATGATAACAGCTTTGCTAAATGAGAAATTTCCAAAAAAGACACAGGGCCAAACTGTGCCAAGTAAAGCTATTGCATAACAAGAGCATAAGTGTTTTCCTTGCCTTATGTTGCAGGTAACGGCACAAGTGAGGGTTCTAGGGAATTCAGAGCTCCACAGAGGAGACGTGCAACTGCTTCCCATAAGAGACGTTTTTTTAGAGGGCGGAGGAGAGACCTGGGAAAAAGATGCGAGCATCGTCCTTGGACATGTGTGCTTTTTATAGTCTCTTTCCAAAGTAGATTGCATTTACAAAGCTCCTGGGAGGAATGAAATGTTTCCAGCTGACAGTACTTTGAGTATTGTATTATAATGTAAGGTACTTTATGATCAGTGATTTCCAGCATAGCTGAATATGTTCTCTGGGTTTATATTATTCAGATTTCCTGTAGACTGAAAGTGGTGCAATAATTGTTTGCGTGTGTGTAGTGAGCATGTAAGTTTATTTAGACTTGTGTGTCAGTGAATTGTGAGTATTTATGATAACGATTTATTTATGTAAGGTGTAAGAATTTGTATTGGAGGAAAAGTGTAATTCACGCAGTACCTTAGTGTTTTACTAACTGATATAAAAAAAAAACAAATTAAAATCTTACAGGGCATTCCTAATTTATATACAGTAAATTGCAAAAATAGTATGTTTTTTCTAGAAATGTGTCATGAAATGCCCTTTATTTTTGCAATATTCCTAATGATGCAATAAACAAACCCTGGATTACTAATACTGCTTTTTGCTGTACTTTAAAACTAGGCAACATTTCACACACATTCATGAATTATATATAGCAGGCTTTTATAATCTCCACAATGGGAACATTAAATAGAATGAATATGACCAAGGCATGTTCTTCGTGGGATACATATATTTATCCCACATTACATATTTGAGAAAAGTGAGACAACCAGTCATGGCATAAACAAGGCAACGCTGTAACATATTAGTAGTGTTACTGCACCTTTAAGATCGAAACAGTTTGACCAATCAGATGGCGCTTCACCGCCCCCGGTAGAGGACGATCTCCTGTTTCAATAGATTTCAAAAGGCCTGATGTTGCTTTCCTGTCAAACTGATTTCGTTCAATCACACGGAGTTTGTCCTCATAAACCGAATTGATTATTAAGGACGTGTGTATTTTGGAAAAAAACACAAGTAAGTGATCTAAATGTTGTTTTCTGTCTTTCGTTAACGGAGCCAATATAACAGACATCAAACATTACCTGGTTATTGAACGTCTTCTGTTTACAACTATCGCAGTAAACCCCCTCAAAAGATGACAGCATAGCATCAACATAGCTGTCTAATTTTGTAAAATACAACTCCGTAGGGTTGACACTTAATTCAGTTACAGTACAAGTATTCCATTAGTGACTGTCTTTGCCATTTTTAAATAATTTAACTAGTAATTATTATTAGATATGCTACCAGTACTGTACTTATTCCCTTGGTGACTAGTTAACTTACTTTTATGGTAATCTGTGGTTCAAATATCAATAATTCACTTAATCTGACTATTAATGTATGTGTACTAATTATGCTGATACCAGTTATAGTTTTACAAGTAACTTCATCAGACATTCTAACTTATTTCTTAGTTCCTTTTAATAGTAAACTAATAAAAATATCTTATCTCACTTGTTAGAGTTGTTTTTGTTGTTGTCATATGTAATGATGACAAGTCAGAATGACTTTAAAAAAAAAAAATTGTAAGATTAAAAATAATCTAATTGATGTAATCAAGATTAAAATTTTCTGAATTGTGTCATTTATTTCAATGAATTCAATTATATGCCTGTTACACAATGCATAAGGATCACTTAGTTGATGCTGCTGGTTTGTGTTGGATTTTCAGTCTCAGGATGGTGAATGAGGGTGCCGGAGCCCCACGCAGTCGCAGGGGGTCCCATAAGGTTGTTCCGTCCTCAGACCAGGATGGGACAGGAGCTGAAAGAGCCACAAGAGATGTGTCCTGCCCCAGTAATGGTGAGACTTAAACACAAAACATAAAATGTTGACCTGATCCTCACTATTCAAATGGAGCAGAGGCAAAACAGTCACATTAAGATTCTGATGAAGAGACAGAGTTGCTCTTTTGTTAGTTCTAATGTAGGTCATTCAACTCTGACCTATTGGCATCAGTTTCAACATGTTTCATCTAGTGTTGTAACTATTTACGTTCTATGCTTGTTCAAACTGTACAACCCATCATTTGTATGACACTGTCAGCTGTCATTACATGCCTTTGACATTATTCATTTACGGGGCTCGATAAGAGATTTATTTCTGTTGATCTGGTCAGGTTGGTTTTCAGTGAAGAAAAAAATATAATTTTTTTTATGTGCTAGAAAATGAGTGTGATCTTAATTAAATTCTAATTTTCTGTTCCAGAGTGAAAGGCTTTAATTTGCAATAATAGCAGGACATTATACAGTTATAATATAACCCCATAATAGCTATAAAAGTGCTGTGGTATGATTTGTTTATAATTTTTATCTGCTGTACTGAAGGGCTTGATTGAGCAGTGTAATCATATGTGGATTAAAGCAAAATGAGGAAACAATAGCCATGACACACATTCATGTTACGTTAGTGAAACCATCAAGCTTAAGTCTGGGGATTCTGCACAGACTGCCATGTGATTTACCGTGTGACCTGATTGAGAAATTGCCATGTCCTGCCCAGTACTGTTTTCAATGATGCAGTCATTCCCATTAACTCTGACATGATGACTGAAAATGAGTAGTGTTTCATTGTGCAACCGCACCGTCAAGATACAGCGTAGCACATTTCATAAGATGCTTCACAGTGTAGCAATTGAGTTTTTTTAATTATTATTATATAAGCATTTTATTAAGGTAAAATAATGTTGAACAATCAGTGTTTTCAATGGGGTAAACTTTGGTGCTAATTGTAACAGTCAAAAGTCATCAGGTTCAACACTCACTATGAAAGGGTTAGCTCACCCAAAAATTAATTACTCACCCTCATGTCGTTCCAAACCCGTAAGATCTTCATTCATCTTCGGAACGCAAATTAAGATATTTTTGATGAAATTCGAGAGCTAAATATGTTTTTCCTACAGACTAATGAAGTAGCTGTTTGTTTTTTTGATCGTACACGTGGTGTGGATTTTATTTTTTGAAGACATCTAATCGCATCTTACCAATATAAAGTGAGTTTTCAGTGCTTTTTAGAGCAATTTTGTGATGTCACTGTCTGTGTACGTTAATGCACAATCTTTGTATGAATCACTGTTTCTTCTGTTTGCTCTCTAACGGATGCAGGTGTTCTGTTTATATTATGTTGGATTGGTTAAAGATTAGTGGTATGGTAACCAGGATATGGTGCCCACAGGTACCACAGAATGACCTGTGTCCATATGTATGTGAATGTGGGCATTCATGAGGGATCTGTATTGATGTCTCATTTCAGGAACAGTGGAAGTGGAGCACATTATCAGCACAAAACTACAGCTCAAGAAGAAAGCTGAGGTAAGATATCAAGCTCAGTGGCTTTCAGTACCCTTTCTTGTCTTTAAACAAATCAGATATCAAAACCATGAGAGCAACAGTGTGAAACTTGTACTTTATCACTGTATTGTTGCAGACTGCCAGTATTATCACTGATTATCTGTACTATCACATATTACGTCATAGACTATCAGATCCTAAATGTTCAAGTGTGACCTTTGGTTTGACTAAATCCTTTCAATGATTTAAATGCAATGCTAATACCTGTGATTTTGATCAGTGTAAAACTGACCAAGTTTTTGTGATTTAGTTTAGCAGCTCCATATATTTGTTCTGCTTTGCTCTTGTTTATCAAGCTCTTTGTCAGGCAGGAAGTTTTGCTCTGTCAAGCACAGTTAATTTTTTAATAGTTTAGTAGAGTATTTCTGCTAGTGGTTCAATGACAAATGTTCGTTTGAGATGATGGAAAGGATAAACTATTTACATATGTTTACATGCCATGTGAATGTGGAATGTTTGGTTTAATACATTTCTGAAAAATGTTTATACCATTTGAAATAAATAAATATATTTTATTTTATATTTTATATATAATAAATAAATATATTTTATATTACCACTAAGATTTTCAATGTTTTTAAAAGAAGTTTCGTCTGCTCACCAAGGCTACATTTATTTAATAAAAAATACAGTAAAAAAAAGGAATATTGTGAAATATTATTACAATTTAAAATAACTGTTTTCTATTTGAATATATTTGACAAAGTAATTTATTCCTGTGATGCAAAGCTGAATTTTCAGCATCATTACTCCAGTCTTCAGTGTCACATGATCCTTCAGAAATCATTCTAATATGCTGATCTGCTGCTCAAGAAACATTTATGATTATTTTCAATGTTGAAAACAGTTGTGTACTTTTTTTTTTTTCAGGATTCCTTGATGAATAGAAAGTTCAAAAGAACAGCATTTATCTGAAATACAAAGCTTCTGTAGCATTATACACTACCGTTCAAAAGTTTGGGGTCAGTAAGAATTTTTATTTTTATTTTTTTGAAAAGAAATTAAAGAAATGAATACTTTTATTCAGAAAGGATGCATTAAATCAATCAAAAGTGGCAGTAAAGACATTTATAATGTTACAAAAGATTAGATTTCAGAGAAACACTGTTCTTTTAAACTTTCTATTCATCAAATAATCCTGAAAAAAATATTGTACACAAATATTTTGTACAATTGTACACATTAAATGTTTCTTGAGCAGCAGATCAGCATATTAGAATGGTTTCTTAAGGATCATGTGACACTGACGACTGGAGTAATGATGCTGAAAATTCAGCTTTGCATCACAGGAATAAATTACTTTGTGAAATATATTCAAATAGAAAACAGTTATTTTAAAATGTAATAATATTTCACAATATTACTGTTTTTACTGTATTTGTAATTAAATAAATGTAGCCTTGGTGAGCAGACGAAACTTTTTAAAAACATTAAAAATCTTAGTGGTTCCAAACTTTTGGACTGTAGCGTATATAAAGATAATTTACATTTGTTATATATATATATATATATGTATGTAAAATGTAAAATGTAAATTATCTAAAAATTATCTAAAAATCTCAAATATTTGTTGTATGTATATTTTAAATTTGACAAAAATATCAAAAGATATTGTAATTGAATACACAATAACTTTTACATTTTCTGAAGTCATGTGTGTCAATTGCATTTTTTGTATTTTTGCTTTTTTTTTCTTCCATTTTTTTGTACTAATGTATTGAATTATTGAATTGAATAGATTCAGACAAAAAGGCTGTTGTTTCATGCTTTAGATTGTTTTCCACTGCTTGAAATAAGTGCTTGTAAAGGTTACAGCAAGTGTAGATAGAATAAGGAAGGATGTGGTTGTCAGGCAGGGACAGTGAGGTTATTCACCAACATGGTGAGAAAATATGATTTCCTTGTGTGTGACATCTATCTTCAGTACACTTTAATACAATAGACACCTTTTATTAAAAGTACAGCCAAAGGATTAAACTTTCAAATTAATTTGAATTACAGACCTCCAATGTATTGCGTCAGCAGTTCAATCTCCTTGTTTTTTGTCTGTGTGATCAAGTTTAGCTTCCTTAAAGATTTCTTAGACAAACAAGACCTTCATTTGTGTCCTTTAAGAGCAGCCACAGTCAAAACAAAATGACCATGACAGCTCGAGTTATCACATGAGACCGGATTCTCCGGCCGAATTACTGATATCTTCTGGATATGATGTGTTGCGCTTCATAAGATCTTCTGCAAACCTTCTGTTCTTGTTCGTAAGACCTTTCTAAGATATATAAGAGACTAGCCGTTTTGTTTTTACTGTTTTTCAGCATTTGAAGGCAGACCTGATGAGGCAGTTTGACACTCAAGTGAATGAGTTCATGGACAGCCTGATAGAGGAGTCTGCCAGCCTGGGTTCCTCCCATGTGAGCACAGTCTTTCAGTCTCTCTCCGATAAGGAGAAAAGCAAACTCAGGTACTGAAATCACGCACAAACCGAATTACAATGAGTGCCATGGCTGGCTAGTACACTTCATTGTTCTCATTTGCTGTCATTCAACTGCAAATCAGCTTGAAGTCACTGCATTGCATGTTCTTGTTACATCCGCACATCAGTGCTTTTATCTCATATCTTTTTCACCTTTTCATCTTCTTTTCTACACTTGTAGGCATACACAACCTTCCCAGGGCCCAAGCAAGCAGTTTGTGATTCGTCGATCCCTGTTAGAGTGAGTCATGAGTGTATTTTCTCTGAGATCTTGCACGGATATGCATGTAATCTGAGATTTGTTTCTGTCTTGTTTCCAAGATATGGCTTTCATTTGATTAGCTGACCTAAATAAACCTGTTTATTATGAAATGTAAAATAACTTTGCTGTTTTTTTCATGTATTTAGTGTTTAATCTTATTAAACTATTTTTTTGCAGTGATCTGTTTGAGGTGAACCACATCCGCACCATCTATCACATGTTCATCGCCCTCCTCATCCTCTTCATCTTCAGCACGCTCGTCGTGGACTTCATCGATGAGGGCAGGTTAGGCCACTCACTATTCATTAACACACATCAGTACGGTTTTTGAGACAGCAATCTTGTTTGAAATGTTCAAGTTCTGACCTTGCCAACAGTGTGGTTGGTTTCATAAATTCATAATGCTGTTCATTAATTCATTATGAAGAGAAATATTTTGTCTTCAATAGCACAATGTTTGCAAGGTCTTCTAGATGAATAAAAATTAGCTCTGGAACTAATCTATATATACTTCTGCTTATAGAACCCCAAACATATTAAAAATAGATGGATGGATGTAATAAGAAAATAAAGAAATAAATGACTTTTCCCTTTATTTATTCTTTTCTGTATTTATTTTTAATTTAGTTTTATTCTTTTTAAACTTTATTTATCCTTTCACTTATTTTTTTATGTATTTCTATATTTATTTATTTTTGCATTCATTTATTTTTATATTTATTTATTCCCATGTGTATTTTTCCATATTCATTTAGTCTGTCTATCTATCATTCTATCTATCGTTCTGTCGCTCTATTTATTGCTCTATCTATCATTCTGTCACTTTCTGTCATTCTGTCGCTCTATCTATTCTGTCACTGTCACTCTGTCACTCTATCTATTCTGTCGCTCCGTCTATTGTTCTGTTGCACTACCTATTTATCGCTCTACCTATTGCTCTGGCTGACTGTATATTTATTGTTCTATCTATCGTTCTTTAGCTCTCTATCATTCTGTCGTTTTGTCGCTCTCTCTATCATTCTATCATTCTGTCTCTATCTCTCATTCTATTGTTCTGTAGCTCTATCTATCGTTCTGTCACTCTATCTGTCGTTCTGTTGTTCTATCGGTCTTTCTATCGCTTTGTCTGTCACTCTATCTATTTTTCTGTCGCTGTATCATTGTCGCTCTACCTATTTATCGCTCTATCTATCTGTCTGTCATTCTTTGCAGTAAAGTCAGACAGTAGAAAGCGATGCACTAATTTGTGTAAAGTGCAAAAATCTTTCTTTCTTGCACTCTCTCTCTCTCTAGACTGGTGCTTGAGTTTGACCTATTGGTGTACGCGTTTGGCCAGTTCCCCCTAGTGGTTGTCACGTGGATGTGTATGTTCCTGTCCTCCCTTGTGGTTCCATATGTACTGCTCAGTGTCTGGGCCAGCGTCTACCCCATGTCAAACTATCGGGCCTTATGGACAGTGCTGGCCGGTTCTCTCTTGCTGCTGTACCAGGGGCTGTGTTTGGGTTTCCTACCCATGTATGTGGTGCTGAAGAATGGCCTTCCTCCTGCTTCATGCTTCATACTCATTCTAGAACAGGTACTCTGTAACCATAGCAACAGGGTTATTTTTATATCACTCCATTATTTTCTACATTCGTGTGTTTATTTGAATGTGTCGCCAGTCAGAAATCTAATAATGTATGAAGGTAGAGTTTGAATGAAAGGTTTGTTTTCATTTTACTGCTGAATCTAATTGTTGCTGTTGTTTTTGTTGTAAACAGGTGCGGCTGATGATGAAGGCTCACTCTTTCATCAGGGAAAATGTGCCGAGAGTACGATCCTTAGAACGAAACAAAACAAGTAAGATCTTTAAATAGATGTTGGTTGAAATAAATAAAAAAAAAAAACCTTCTGGTTTAATTTGTGTTTTTCTTTTGTTTTATTTCAGATTCAGTAGCTGTACCTCAGTTCACCCAGTACATTTACTTTCTCTTTGCACCCACTCTAATATACAGAGACAATTATCCACGGTAAGACTGACTGCTATTGGTTTTATGGAAGAAAAGAATTATAATTGAAAAATTCATAGCATGTATAAATGCTAATAAATAAAAATTGTATTTTTTGTAAATAATAATTTTTTTTACCCCCTTTGAAAAGTAACATTTTTAAACAATATTTAAATGAACACAAAAGCAATTTACAAAATGTTGACCAGACTAAGTTTTATATAAAATCTGTTTAACTTATAACATGAAAGTAAGGTTAAATATATACCTTAGAAAACAAAATTTTCAGTTTTACTCAAATTAGGTTGATGCAAAAATAAGTACACCCCACTGAAAGTCTCTGGAGCAAAGCTAAATTTTAGACTACAAATGTCTAATTTAACAAGAATTCAACCACAGGTGAGTCTAATTATTCATTACACAGGTGTCCAGCAGACAGCTGACTATAAAAGGTTGTTAAAACCCCTTCCCATTTCACGCTTTCAGCAATGGCACCACATGGAAGAGAAATGTCACAAGACCTGAGAAAGAAAATAACTTCTTTACACCAGAAAGGTGAAGGCTACAAGAAGATCAGCAAAGCTTTACTTATCAGTCAGAATACTGTAGCAAAAGTGGTACAAAAATTAAAAAAAGATGGAACTGACACCATCTCACAGAGATGTCCAGGTCGTCCAGAGAAGTTAACACCTCCACAGGAGCGTCTTCTGATGAGAAGGGTTGAAGAAAATCAGCATGCAAGTTCACTGCAGTTATCTAAAGAAGTAGAAAGCCAAACTGGGGTGACTATTTCCCGTAACACAATACGGCGTACACTGCAGAGGAATGGCATGCATGGGTGACGTCCACGAAAGAAGCCTCTCCTAAAGCCCAGGCACAAAAAAGGCACAGGGCCCATGCTGACAAAATGAAGAGTACTGGGACTCACTTTATACTCTGGAGTGATGAGACCAAGATAAATGTTTTTGGAACTGATGGCTTCAAAACTGTATGGTGTCGCAAAGGTGAGGAATACAAAGAAAAATGCATGGTGCCTACAGTAAAACATGGTGGTGGCCGTGTCCTTATGTGGGGCTGCATGAGTGCTGCTGGTGTTGTGGAGCTGCATTTCATTGATGGCATCATGAATTCACAGATGTACTGTTCTATTCTGAAAGAGAAGATGCTGCCATCACTCCGTGCCCTTGGACGTTGTGCACTATTCAAACATGACAATGATCTTAAACACACATCTAAGGCCACTGTTGGATTTCTGAAGAACAGGGTGAAAGTGATTCAGTTGAGTGTCACTCTTCATCCAGCATCCAGTCTCTAAAAGAGGTCATTCTTGAAGAATGGAAAAAGATAAATTTTGCAAAATGTCGCAAACTTGTTCATTCCATGCCCAGAAGACTTGGTGCTGTCAATAAAAATCATGGAGGCCATACAAACTAATAGTTTTTGATGTGGGGTGAACTCATTTTTGAATCACCCTAATTTGAGTAAAACTGAAAAACATGTAATCTAAGTTATATTATTAACGTTACTTTCATGTTATAAGTTAAACAGATGTTATATTAAACTTAGTCTTGTCAACATTTTGGAAATTGTTTTTGTTTATTGAGATATTGTTTAAAATGTTATTTTTCAAAGGGGTTGTACTCATTTACGCTGAGCACTGTATGTTAAGAGAGTATGTTTGGTCATTTTTTTTTTTCAGTTTTGATTTCACGCTGACTATGAGCACTTATTTTGCTTTGTAGAAATCCTTGTATTCGGTGGGGTTATGTGGCTACAAAGTTTTTGCAGGTGGGTTCTTGAGTATTTGTTTATGTTGTAATTTTTTTTTTTTTTCATAAACATTTATTTCAAGACTTGGTGAATGTAATGTTGAGATCTTGAATTCATTTTTTTTTTTTCTGTGTCGTTCCAGGTGCTGGGGTGTTTGTTTTATGCGTATTACATATTTGTGCGGCTGTGTATCCCTCAGTTTCGCAGTATCAGTATGCAGCTCTTTGACCTGAGGGCCATGGTGTTGTGTGTCTTCAACTCTATACTGCCAGGTATCATGTCCGCACATTATTTAATTATAGCACATCTTCACATTCCTTTATATTGATAAGATGTGTAGATAAGTATTGTAATAAAGAGTACACACTGAGAAGGGTCGCAAATGTAGTAAAAATGTGCACAAAAGAAATGCAGTTTGTGTGATGATGCTATTGTCCCATATCTGTAGGAGTGCTGGTGCTTTTCTTGGCGTTCTTTGCCTTTCTTCATTGCTGGCTTAACGCATTTGCTGAAATGCTACGATTTGGAGACAGAATGTTTTATAAGGTACAGACAGCACCAATAGACTCGAGAAAGAGTCCCATGTGTCCTATATTTAATTTTTGTAGAGTTATTTTGATATGTTCCACATTATAAGATCTGCTCAATTTAGCATTTCTTTTTAAAAAATTTTTTTTTTTAAATGTTCCCATTATGCAATTCGTTCTTTGAATAATGTTCTTTTTCTCTAGGACTGGTGGAACTCCACTTCATTTGCTAACTATTACCGCACATGGAATGTTGTAGTACACGACTGGCTTTATTATTATGTCTACAGGGACTTCCTGTGGGTAAGTCATCAGTTGAAAATGTTGAAAATGTGTTTTCTATCTATCTATCTATCCATCCATCCATCCATCCATCCATCCATCCATCCATCCGTCCGTCCGTCCGTCCGTCCATCCGTCCGTCCGTCCGTCCGTCCATCCATCCGTCCGTCCGTCCATCCGTCCGTCCATCCATCCATCCTAAATTTAATTAATTTATTTTAATGAATTAATTTGTTCTAATGAATTAATTTGTTCTAATGAATTAATTTGTTCTAATTAATTAATTTGTTCTAATTAGTTTTATTGTAATTATTTATTTTAATGCATTTTATTTATTTAATTTTATTATTTAATTTATTTTATTATTTATTTATTAATTTTAATTTAATTTATTTTAATTGTATTTTGATTCATTTTATTTTATGTATTAATGTAATTAATTTTACTTATTATAATCTATTATTATAATTAATTTAATTAAGAAAAAAATATTTTTCATTTAAATATTTATATTATAATATATTGTATTCAATTGGCTATATATAGAATCCGGCTGTATATAGACAGTGCACTGTCTAAAAAAAAATCATCGGGTAATTACAAATGACTGGAAAAGTCATGGAAATTCATTGGTTGGCCCCCTTTGATGATGGCCCTGTATTGTACTGTATTTTATTTTTTTTTAAAATCTGTTTTTGTCTTATTTGAATGGACTCAGGAATTTATTTGAAAATTTGACCAAATGTGCATCAAGCCAAACCAAGTTTGATCATCCACTTCTACAGATGACACAGAAGCGATTCCGTGCGGCGGCCATGTTAGTTGTTTTTACCGTGTCTGCTGTGGTGCACGAGTATGTCTTGGCCATCTGCTTTGGCTTCTTCTATCCCGTCCTGTTCTGCCTCTTCATGTGCTTCGGAAGTAAGAACCTCATTTACTACATAAGCATGACAAATATCCCTGCTGAAAAAAAAAAAAAAACCCTGATAGTCTTAGCAGGTTTAAGCTGCCCAAGCTGGTGTTTAGTTGGTCAGCAGCTGGTCTACCAAAAACCATTCAGACAGACCAATTTAACCAGCTTGGCCAGGCTGGGGTGCCAGATAACCACCTAGAAATTGGTTTAAGCTTCAGTTAAAATGACTCCATTTTTCCATGACAGAGCCTAAATATATGTAATCCACTCATATTTCTCTTAGTGGCGTTTAACTTCGTTCTTCACGACCGAAGAAAAGGGCCGATCTGGAACGTGATCATGTGGACTGCGCTGTTCTTGGGACAGGGGGTTCTCATCTGCCTGTATTCTCAGGAGTGGTACGCTCGGCGCTACTGCTCCATTGAAGAGGTAAACAAAGTGCTGGTGCTCGGTGTATATTCATCTGTGATCACGTATATATTCATATATAGTTGGTTTCTCTTTTGTTTCCTCAGCCCTCTTTCATAGACTTGCTGAAGCCTCGATCTTGGACTTGTTATCCACAGACTAACACTGCTGTGTTCGCTCACTAAGCCACACCTCCAGCTGCCAGATGAATGCGATTCATACTGGATGAAGGAAGCACAACTTGTTCTGGAACTTTTTTTAGCATTCTATATGTATTGCACTATGACCAAACAAAGTGAAAAGTGACAATCTTATTTTATAATCATGAAGATAATGTTTTACAAAGAGGCCTTGGATATTTTATTTGTTGAGATCTTAATATTTATGATCATCTCTGTAACAGAATGTAGAATATCTATAATGTGCAAAATCAAATTTCTAAGCGACAGTCTAGTTAGTGTTTGACAATCTTATTTTAGGTTATGTCTGATCTGGTTAAAGAGATTCTATTTTTAGAAGCCTTTGTGATGTCACAATGTTGATCTCAGATTATAAATGTGTTTTGTGTACTGCCATTTCTTAGATAGTGTTTGATGTTGTGGTGTTATTCCAGTACTGGAGAGGCCATGAACTCGAAGTGTATAGATGTGGCACATTTTGACCAGTTTTGCCTGGACCTCACAAAATTCTAGAATGTTTACAAGCGGGGTTGTTAATTCTAAAACCCCAGTGGATTTAATTTATGTGCCATACTGCTGTGAAACACAATTGTTTACTTCTTACCTTTCATTCCTAGAGTTTTAATTAAAATGATTAAAATTAAAATGGGGAAGTTCTCCATTCTGCCAATTTTATTTACTTTATTTTGTTTTTTAAGAGATAGACTGGTAGCCTGGACTAAGAGTTCTGGATATTTAGACTTTTTTTTTTGTTCCTAGAGCTGAACTAATTGGATGCTAATTTAAAAGCCATGATTTAGAAATTATTTATTTATCACAAGATATGGTATCAGATGTTTGGAAGTGTTGAGGTATTGCAGCTGGCTGCACTATTGTGATCATTGTGTTATTACAAATGGTTTTCAAGCACAATCCCTTTATTAGTTATGAATTATTGTTAGATACACTACCAGGATTTATTTTAAAAACTACGACATTTTGAATGTCATTTATCAGTGCAAAAAAATCAACTGTCTCTCTATTGAGTATATTTATAAAAAAAAAAAAAATACCTGCAATAACTGTGATGACCAGCAGGTGGTGGTGGAGAGCTGAATGTTAGGACTACAGAGCATTTTAGATTTTTTTCCACACCTGTCATGTAAATGATTTGTATTTTCCAGAATAGTCGATGACTGTAATTTTCATGACAAAAAACGTGATCAATGTTTTGGAATAATTAAAACAGATGCCATATTTTTAAACTAATTTTCATCATAATTTATTTTGCATGTTCTGTAATGGACAAATAAACAGTTTCAGTGTAGTTTGCTTTTACGTTTTGTATTGAGCCATGTTGTGTTGTGTCTAACAGGTATGTTTTATGTGGCTTGACTACATAAATAGTAAAGGTGGATGAATCTTCTATGTGACACACACAACTTGTGTGCACAGAAAGCCTCTTCAGACAGCACTTGCATAGACAAACTGCCAGTTTTGTCGATTATCCTCGCAAGCACAAGTTAAATGAGTTGAATGAAGTCTTAAATGAACAAAAGACATTTTGCTCTTGACTGAATAACATTTACAGCTTTAATAAGGATTAATTTATATTTAATTTATAATTTATGCAGTAAAGACTGTGAAGTATTTAATAACTTTATTCAGTTTCTGTATATATCCTACCTGTTAGACCTGGAAATCTTAAAGCAAAGCACTTTTTGTGCGTTTTAACAGGGCAAGTAATAATCTTAACCGGTCTGGCTTGGCCAATAGGAAACAATTTAGCTCTGATGAAGGGCACAGGTAAATGTGACATTTATTATAATGGGTGAATATTGTTTTAAGTTCACTTAAATTAAAAGTTGTTATATTTTTAAAGCCTAATAAATGGTAAAATAGCTTTCAACTATACTGTAATGCGGAATGCCTATAATTAATAGCTAAAATTGAGAAAAAAATATATATATTTTATACAGACATCAGTAATAGTACTGGCCTTCTTAAAAAAAAAAAGAAAAAAATATGCCATTAAACAATTATTAAAATATAGGCTACTGTGTTTATGTTGTTTCTACATTAATTTGGAGATAAAATGTGAAATTATTACAATAGGCGTTTAAAATATATATAATGTAAATCATTTAATGTTAGGTGCGATTAATTACAGAAAGAAAAAATACGATTAGTTAGTTACTTTTTTCATTTGATTGACAGCACTACTCCAAATACATAAAATGGTCTGGCTCCAAATTATAGGCTATTATTTTACAAATGACAGATTGATAAACAATAGGCTACTGCAGTGTTTGGTATTAATTGAAAGCAAAACGTATTATTAGAGCATTTAATATTATTATCATTAAATATGATATTGATATATAAGTGAAGTAGCATCATTTTCTTTATGTTGTTTTAAAAAGACACTTAAATGAAACATTATTTTTTGTTTTACTGTACTGTTTAGATTATCGAGTTAGTATCGATAACATGTTATTCACTGTACATTATGAATGAACAACTCTTGGTTTTACTTGTGTTAATATTAATATTCAAGAGAGATATTTTGCATCACTACGATGATGATGTGCTGCGCGCTCTCCGTCATTGGCTCGTGCAGCGCACGCCACTGATTCTGCGGTAAAGATGGCGGCGGCGGAGGGGGCGCGCAGCGGCTGGAGCAGAACGGAACGACCCCAGACGGGTTCGTTTTAAGAGAAACAGTGCTGGGGGCAGGAGGATTGTACATTCCCGTTTAACAGAGCTGCTTATCCCGGGCCGTTTAGTAGAATTTAACGATTAGACAATGTGTTGTTAGCTGTTAGGTGGTGAGTGGGTTCTATCGCTCTCTCTCATACACACACACACATACTCAGAGAGATTGCTAAGCTAAGCTAACGGAGCTCGGTCCGGTCCGGTAGAGGAGGAAGAGGAGGAGGAGGGGTGACCAAGAAAGAGAAGACTATCATCCCCAGCAGAACAGGCCGTCGTCTCGCGGTTCGTTCGTTGTGGGATGTGAGCGGTCCAAACGGACGGCGGGTCTTTCCACAGATCTGTGTTATTTTCCCACCCAGAACATTCGCAGGATGGGACAACAGGTAGGCCGCGTGGGAGAAGGGGCTTCCGCAGGGATTCAGACCCCACCGCAGGGGCAACCGCAGCAGGGCAGATCGAACCGGGCCAGCAGCTCCGGGAGGAGACCCCGAGACGGCGGCGGCGGCAGCAGCAGCAACATCACAGGGACGCCACCGGGCAGAACTGCCGTCGCTGCAGCGAACATCATACCGGATCCAGGAATCAATGTTTTCACCCTGCACTCAGGTATGAGCCCATTCAGCTGTTCGTTTCTCCCTTTGAGTCACTGGCAACATGCAAGTCATAGTCTGTAAAATGTGGAGCTGCTCTCCGGTGAAAAGTTGCGATAGATCCGTCAGGATCAGCGGAAATACTCCATGACTCTCAGGCTGTGTTGCAAAATCTAGTGTGTTGCCTATCTAGATAGTGTTATTTTGACACCATGAATGCGTCCAAACCAGTCTATAGTCCAAACACTTCTTTCATGCCTTGACATGCTGTCTAGGAAGGCAACTCGCTAGGTTTTGTCTCACAACCTGAGAAATGTGGTTAATAAAGGAGCTCAGGTCAGCCAGTTCGATCACCTATTTCTTATAAACAACACTCGCTTTCATTTGACTTCGTAGAAACCATAGCTGTAACCCTGTCATGAATATTGGGGGGGACCAAACACTTTTTTTTATTTTTTATTTTTTTATGGACGTGCACTGTTAGACTGCTTAGACAGACCACCCTAAAATGTACCCTTTAAAACTTTTTTTCATTGTAGCTACATACACACACACACACACAGCAGAGTCTCCCTCAATGTCTGTGTTGGTTACGGCCCTGGTTGAAACAGTTCATGAGTTTAACATGGGTTTTAAGTGGTCAGGCATGGGCAGTGTCTGGTCACCTTCCATTTGAACATTGTAGACTATGATGGGTTGTTGTTGCTGTAGGTTCAAACCCCAGTATGTGTCGATCCGTGTACTAGCACTATAGTGTAAAGACATCCAATTGCCACTTCAGAAGCACTTCTGTGCCATCTTAAGTGTAAATTTGGCATTCGATGTTGAGGATTGTTTTTTTTTGTTTGTTTTTAGGGCAGTAGCTCAACTGAGAAGGGGAAGTTCAGACACAATACTATCCTAACTGTAGAAATGCTATCTGATGACTGTTATTTGATAGGGACTGGCCTTTATTGTCTCTTTTGAAGCACTTGCTGGTGGGAAAGCTGCTGGGGAAGCCACTGCTTTCTCGGATTTCGCTTGTGAGTGATTTCACTGACTCATTTGTTTCAGGCTGTAACACAAAACACATATTTGATCATAATACTGTTTGCGTGTCTCACAGATTTATCTTTTCTTAAATCTCATATTCAGGTGTTGTTTGTTGTGATTATTGTGACTGTGGCACATTGTTTGCGATTTCATTAGATGTGTGGTTTTCACTGCAAAGGAGTCAAGACATTGTCTTTAGCACTATTTGGATGGTGTTAGATGAACAGTGATGTCTGTTATCCATTTTGCAGGAGTTGCATTGGGTTTCCTTGGAGGCTCGTGCCTAGTGTTGGTCTGTTCTCCATAGGGTGGTTTGACAATGCCTAAGAGGGGCTTGTCACATCTTGACAGTGGACCCTTCGGCTGGAAACACTGACATGTGATGGTTGCAGATGAGTTATTTTTACTCTCATCCCTTATAGCCAGACGTATAGCTGTGGCTGAAAGTCATCTGAATAATCAGGATAATTATTGTATGGTTACAGGCCTGACTGTCATAACCGTGGTGACGAACTGCCATGATAAACTTAATCTGACACACTTTATATTTAACAATGGAGACTAGAACAACTTATCTCCAATTATTTTATTTGGTCAAATCAGATTTTTTTTCTCTCCATAGCATAGATAGTTGGATTTAAGGTTTTAAAATTCTGGGAATGTTCAAAGTGGGAAACTTTCCATGGGAATTAATGGGAATAAACTGGAGATTTTGCAAAATTGCAGTTCAGCCTTTATCGGGGAACTTAAAGGGTGAAAAAGTGAAAATAAAAGTGAAATTTCTGTCGTTAATTACTCATCCTCATGTTGTTCCAAACCCGAAAGACCTT
The DNA here is from genome assembly GCF_024489055.1 of Chanodichthys erythropterus. NCBI lineage: Eukaryota > Metazoa > Chordata > Actinopteri > Cypriniformes > Xenocyprididae > Chanodichthys > Chanodichthys erythropterus. Next base: position 11,610,946 of record NC_090229.1, read on the forward strand.
TGTTCATCTTCGGAAAACAAATTAAGTTATTTTTGATGAAATCTGTGAGCTTTCTGGCCTCTGACAGACTGCAATGTAAATACCACTTTCAAGGCCCAGAAAGGTAGTAAAGACATTGTTAAAATAGTCCAAGTGACTACTGTGGTTCAACTTTAATGTTAAGAGAATACATTTTGTGCACAAAAAACCAAGCAAAAATAATTACTTTATTCAACAATTTCTTCTCTTTCCCTTTTCTTTTCTCTTGCGCTGTTGACTAGGGGTGTAACGATATGCTCAGGTCACGATACGGTACATATCTTGATACGGAGTTCACGATACGATACATATAAGATCACATTTCAAGGTTTAATAAAAACCTTCTGTATTCAAATTAACAGCTGAATAGGTCTGTCACTAAAAAAAAAAAAAAAAAGGTTAAATTTAACATGAACTTTAGAATTAAGTATCCTAAGGGACCGTTCACATATTACCTCTAAAAACGCATGGAAGGCACGGCCGCACCGCTTCTCCTTTCCAAAGCGCTTGTGCTCCTGTGGCGTCAGCCGTTGCTATGCAACCATGAACTGCGCTCTCCAAGAGAAGTAGGAAGTTTCAGCAAAGGATAAAATTATTTCTAGCCCTTGCATTAGCTTTACTACTAGATATATTTATGGAGATAAGATATAAAAACCACCTTGTACAGCTATGATCAGCTGAGCAATGTGGTGAAAGAAAGCCACGCCTTTTCTCACGTGACCAAGCAAGAGACTGACGCGATTAACGTTTAAACCTGCTTGCAAGATTCGATGTGTTCCCGAAACTTTACTGAACTAGAGAGCTGATTGAGACACGTTCCTTATATGCGGTGACAACCCGGCTTCTCTCACTGCCTCCTCCGTGTTGCAGAGTAGGTCACGTCAGCAGCTCAACCAATAAGATTAGATGGCCGTCATATCGTAAAAGTATCGCCATCACTCTACGATACATTTCGTAACATTTTTGCAACGCAAAATATCGTACTGCAATATATCGTTACACCCCTACTGTTGACGTAGTAAACACTGTAGTGCTTCCGTATTCCACGTCAGAACTGACTCAGTATTGGTCGATGCATTTCACGTGAGCACCACAACACATGTGTGATGCTAGCCAATAATGGCGTTCTGACGTTAAAAAAAAAAAAAAAAAAAATGCCATATGGGTTTGGAACGACATAGGAGTGAGTAAATAATGGCAATTTTAAGTTTTAGATGAATTGCTCCTTTTAACTCGTTCCACTACAGCATTTTTTTTTTTTTTTGCCAGCCAGTGACCGTATTTGATCATTTTCACAAAACTTTCATAGCCCCCAGGATATTTTGTTGTATGAATATCTGAACATGCAATATATCAAAAGAAAAAACTGAGCTTCCTCTTTTTAAACAACAACAAAAATGTTCTAGCTTCATGCATTCTTTTTTTATCAACACTTGAATGTGGGTAATTTTCATAAAAAAGTAATATTTTGAACAAAAAGCAAAAAAAAAAAAAAAATTGTCAAAGACCACATTGGATTCAGATTCAGTCCCATACCTTTTCCTGTGTTCAACAATTCATTCAGTAACGTTAGGCAGTTTTGATTGATATGTAGGGCTAGGACTATACATCGATGCGTTGTGAATTGAGAAATGATTCTGGATCAATTCTGATATTTTCCGTATGTTTTGCGATTCTCTCTCGAATTGATTCTGAGCTTTACTTTTTAAAGCAGATTAGCATTTGAGCATGCGGTCAAATAAATAGCCTAGAGCGCCATCTGCTGTTAAAAACTAAGCTCAGATTCGATATGCGATGCTTTTGGAAAATATCAGAAACATTCCACGAATCGCGATGCATCGATAGTATTGTCCCAGCCCTATTGATATGCTGTTTAATGTTTGATGATCGCATTAGCATTGCTTACACATATGTAAGCTTCGACCACTTGTTTCTGCTTTTTCTTTGCTTGTTTTTGGATCCAGAGATTCTGTACTCTTTCAGAAGATGTGTAACAGTGCCCCCTACCATATAACAGTGAAAACATGGATTGCTGGATTGTGGCATAAATGACGGAAAAATTCTGCCAATGCCGGGGAAAGAGTTAATAGCATTCTGTTTATGACATCAACAGGAAGCTTCTTCGCTGTTTGGTTTTGAAACTGCAGTGCGGTCATCACTCAGTCTGATGACTACACAAAAACATAGGGGGAGGTGGACTCCTCGATTTCCCAAAGCTTTTCTGCCCATAGTGCATTCAGGACATCGAGAGATGACTCATCTCACGCTCAAAGTGAAATTCCGTCAGATCCAGGACAATGTTCATCTCTTTCATTAAGTAGTGGAATTCCATCCGATACGACTGTGACGAATTGTGCTTAATTTAACCGCGTCATCAGACAGAGGGATAAATGAATAAATGAGTGGTCCTGTCTGTGTTCTCCCATCCCCTGCAGACAGCCAATGAGTCAGCCCGTCGCCGCTCTAAGGTCACAGGGCCAGTTCCACACTCTCTTTATTTATTTATCAACTCTGTCCTGTACCAGCAGGCTTTTATTATTTCAGTAGGGTGGTGCAAAGTGCTGCTCTGAACTTAATGCAGTCCAAAGTGCCTAAAACGATTGATTTTTAGAGTTCAGAACAGTGCAGACCTTCAGTTGGCACATGATTAGTAGAAAATTAAATGAACGGATGAACTCTCAAAAGTTTCCTTTTTGTTTGTGTTTGTTGTTCCATCATTGTATATGCATTTCCAGTGTTTGGGAAAGTGACAGGCCACGAGGCTGTTTGATAGTGATTTTACCATGGGATGTGTTTGTGTTAAAGGGATAGTTCACCCAAAAATGAAAATTTGATGTTTATCTGCTTACTCCCAGTGCATCCAAGATGTAGAGGACTTTTTTTCTTCAGTCGAACGCAAATTATGATTTTTAACTGCAACCGCTGCCGTCTGTCAGTCAAATAATAGCAGTGGATGGGAACTTCAACTATAACAGTAAATAAAACTTGCTTAGACAAATCAAAATTAAAACCTGTGGCTCGTGACGACACATTAATGTCCTAAGACACGAAACGATTGGTTTGTGCGAGAAACCGAACATTATTTATATAATTTTTACCTCTAATACACCACCATGTCCAACTTCGTTCAGCTTCCTGTTAGTGAGGTCAAAAAACGCGTTGTGATGACGGAAGTGATGTCTCGTCCATATACTTCAATGAGCGCGAGACATCACTTCCGTTGTCAGAGCGCGATCAGACCTCACTAACCGGAAGTTGAACGAAGTTGGACATAGTGGTGTATTAGAGGTAAAAAATTATATAAATACTGTTCGGTTTCTCGCACAAACTGATCGTTTCGTGTCTTAGGACATCAATGTGCCGTCACGAGCCGCAGGGTTTAATTTGGATTTGTCTATGGAAGTTTTTTCGACTCTTCTTGTTCAAGTTCCCAATCACTGCTATTATTTGACTGACAGACGGCAGCGGTTGCAGTTAAAAATCATAATTTGCGTTCGACTGAAGAAAAAAAGTCCTCTACATCTTGGATGCACTGGGGGTAAGCAGATAAACATCAAATTTATATTTTTGGGTGAACTATCCCTTTAACTTAATAATACAATGTTGGCATTTGGCAGCAGCTTCAAATGAGACTCATCCAAGCAGAATTCAGCCAGTCTGTTTAAAAATATATAAAAGAAAATATCATAGATGATTTGAGTATTTGGTGAAGTTATGGTTTTTGAGCTCTGTTTTGTTTCTGGTAAGCAGGCATAGTGCTGCTGTAAATGAGTTGTAATTACATTACATAAATATCTCTTTCATCTCAGTTTGTCCTAAAGGATTGAGTGGACAGCACTATGACACGTGCGAAATTCCCAGGATGTAAGATTATAGGGATTAACGACTAAATTATATTAAGCAATCCATTGTTTGATATATGAGAGAGATTTGAAGCAAAACAGCTGAGAAGTAGTTTTATGAAGTAGTCTCAAATTTCTCTCTGTCTCATTGTGAAGACCTGATGGGCCTTCCTTGGCCCACGGTTCAATTAGGTTGTTTTTGCACCACTAGAGGTCATTAGAACATCACAATTTGTTGTCACTAGGCTCAAAGTATCATTGTTGATTTTTATTAACATGTTTGTAACATACTTGTGAATTGGATACTCATCTTTGTCTCAGTGGTGAGATAGTGGGTGCCTGTGTTCTCCTAGACATCTGCTAATCCTGCTTCATTTTAACAGCCTTATCCGGTTCCATCCTCTCACTGCGTCCTTATTAAGGTCTGGATTAGATGACACACTGACTGGTGTAATTCTTATGTGTTGGGGCGGTGATGGAGACTTTTTAGTTCAACATCTTTCTCTGTTGCCTTTCTCTGCAGATCAGTGGTTTTCCATGCTTTTCTCTTCAGACCAGGTGTTGCATTACCGCGCATTACCGACCAAGCAAAAGGTGTCATTGTTCTTTATGTTAGCATTTTCTGCTCTTTTTGGCCTTTGTTTGATGTGTGGTGATGCAAGCAAATCATTGAATCAGTGTTTTGAACTGGTTCAAATGGACAGTTTGGAAATTAAATTGAACTTTGTAAGTCTAATGTACTTTGCTCTGCAGAAAGTTAAATTTTGATGTTTTTTTGTTTTTTTTCCTGCATAGAAATTCTTTTGGCTTATATAAATTGTTATATAGTAGTTAGGGTTGTATCAGTACATTTATTCATCCCGAACCATATGGTACGGATTTCACAGTTCGGTTCATACAGGTAGACGACGAATACAGTCACGCAATATCGCGTTCATTATCGAATTCGATATCTGCGATAATGAACGCGATATTGCGTGGCTTATCAGTGAACTACGGCTCTGTCTATTAAATGCCGCTCCATTTGAAAGCAGGTGATGGGGATTTAGCGGTAATCAGGGTACCGGCTTTACTGACGAAATGCGCGTGACGATTGCATGCGATATATCCCCCAGCCCTACCTGTAAAACCTTCGTTCATCTTCGGAACACAAAAAAATCGGAACACAACGGAATCGGAACGTCATGGCAGTGATTGACAAGCCAGAGGGCCAATCGTTTGTGTGATGATCACACAAACGATTGGCTGATGTTTTTAAGGCCCTACCTCCTGCATAGATGATGTATATTAATATTATTCCTTTCAGTGCACCTAATAAATAGTCTTTTATCAGTTAGTAAAGACAGTTTCAAGTAATATTGCAAAAATGCATAAAGCAAAACATCCTCTATAGCACGTTTTAAGTGGAGCAAATTGTAACACTTTTGTACTTTTAGAACACAAGATGCTTTTCAGTTTTGTAGTTGATTGTGACCAAATACCGTTTGTTTTTTATCAGCCCTGCAAGAGTGCATTTTTTGCAATTTATTGAGGCAGAAGTTAATAGTTAAAGGGTTAGTTCACCCAAAAATTTTGTCATAATTTACTCACCCTCATGTTGTTCCACACCTGTATGAATTTCTTTGTTCTGTTGAACACAAAAGATGATATTTTAAAGAATGTTGGTAACCAGACAGTTGATGGCACCCGCTGACTTACATAGTATTTTTTTCCTATTATGGAAGTCAATGGGTGCAATCAATTGTCTGGTTACCAGCATTCTTCAAAATATCTTCTTTTGTGATTAACAGAAGAATGAAACTTATACAGGTTTGGAGCAACTTGAGGTTGAGTAAGAAATGATACAATTTTCATGTTTGGGTGAACTGTCCCTTTTTAATAGTGAGAATTGGACCCTAAAACTAACCCCCACCCCCCCCCACCCCCCCAATTATTGTCTTTGACTTTGTTAGCAGTTCTGTAGTGCAACTTTGATTTAAAAAAAATACCTAATAAAAACCCTGTTTGGCCTTTCATTCTTGGTCATATATACATCAAAGTAGTTCTAATCAATCACAGTTGAATCCCATCTACAAAAAATCGCCTGTCTGAGCTCTACGATGTGTCTTGGAACACTGAATGAATAATCCCACAATTCAGTAGTGAAATCAGATGCGGACAGAGGGGAGATTAGGGTTAAATCCTGGAGATCTGCATTATCATCAGACGTATCCTAGCATCTGCTTAGTTTAAGTGTCATTGCCATTCCCTTTCCCTGCCTTTTTGCATTTTTATGTTGTGAATGTTTGGGTGTTTTTATTTATTTGAGGCGTCATGTTCACTCCACAGGAACTTTCGGAAACAGAATGTTCCATTCCGCTAATAACATCCATCCACCGGGTTATATAATTTTATCACACCCTTGAGCTGTAGTACAGCTCATTTTCTACTGATAATGGATGTTTGAATTAAAACATGTTATGATCTGTTTAGTATGGCATAGTTATATTCACTGAAAGGGTTGTCAACACCCAACAACCATGGTAGTTAAATGGATGATGCCTCATTGGCGCTATTGAGGTCATGATGCGTGTTCAGACAGGACCCCCACAGCCTGCCAACACTTCCTGTTCACAAGACCACTTGGCTGACTTAATCTATCCATCTTATAATGGGTCCGGTCCACCAGGCTCATTTAATACTGAAGGCTTATGCTGTCTTATCTCTGAGACCGAGCGAATGCGTTCACCCTCACCTGGTGACGTGGTTGTCTTAGCCACCATGGTTGTTAATTTCCTTAGAGAATGCCTCTTCTTAAAGCCTTCATCAGAATGTCTTCAAATACAGTTCTCGTATCCAAATGAAATGCAGGCCCTGTAGTTGTTTCTTGGTTAAGCAGGCTCTATTTAGACCTACACAAAGAGGTGTAATGCTTGGATATTTAATGGAGATTTGTGTAATTGTTGTGCTTTTAGGAACAGCGTTCCTAACATGGTCTGAATGTGATGGGTCGACTGTAATGGCAAAGCTGAATTTTCAGCATCATTACTCTAGTCTTCAGTGTCACATGATCCTTCATAAAATGATTCTAATATGCTGATTTGATACTCGGGAAACATTTCTTTCTATGTGTCAGCTGCCGATATTTATCGGTTTGTTTTTTGATCAATTTAAAATCATTGGTGTGTTGGCTATAGCATAAAAAAGGCCAATAGCAATGGTTTTGATTTAATTGTGTGAAGGCACCGAGTTGCATAATCCAACATTTTTCTCTGAGTAAAATAATGAATTACTTGCCAAAACAAAATGAAACCTGTACAAAATATAGCAGGGCACGACAGTACGGACTGCCTGATGCTAGCATGAATGACACTTGTTGGGACAATTGATGGAACTGTCATGGTCAAGATTGGGCCACTGCTGCATTGTCATAAAAGTTTATCCTTTGCGAGTTGAAAAATAAAATGCACATGCATCAGTATGTTGGATCCTTGCAGCTTTTAAAGTGACAGCAGCCTAATATTCCTGCTGTCTCACTAAATTGGGCTTGCTGAATAAACAAAAGTATTAATTTCTTAAAAAAAAAAAAAAAAACCTTACTGACCCCAAACAGGAATGATGTATAATTTGCAACTTTTTCATTATATAATTATATTTCATCAGTGCTCAATATTAATTGAAGGGCTCTTAACAGGTAAAATTAAGTAATGGGCTAAGTTATGAGGAAGTAGGTGTGTTTATCTGTTATTCAGTGGATGCTGCTGGTGGGAAAATTTCATCAGATATGGAGGATTTGCGCTGTCTCATGAATTCTGTTCTACCCACTCTGTTGTGGCAACCACAGATAGCAATGGTACATCAGATTTGTGTAAGCTGAGATGGTTGTTATTCAGAGGGAGGAGCCACAGGTCAAAAATGACTCAAAGCAAAGCGAGAGAAAGAGGGCAAGGATAGACAGAGATTACTGATTGTCTGATTAAGTGTGTAAATATGTAAATCCGTGTAAAATCTTGTTCATTTATGTCACACCTTGTTGCATCACAATGCTAAGTCTAAAAATGCTAAAAAATTTTGTGATTTTCACTGTTATTGTTGACTAGTTGACAAAATATGATTCAAAATTATGCAAATATAAAAGAATGTATAAATTCATTCTCATGGGGCTTTTAAGTGTCTTGAGGCGGTGTTGTGTTGCATAAACTCTTTATAAATACCTTTTAAGCTATATGTACAAATTTTCCTTGTAAACTTAAGTATGTTTATATATTCCATCAAACTTCTGTTTCAAAAGAGTATAATAGCATGTTAAGGTGTGCTGGCTTGTGTCAGGTGGAAGGTCAATAAAGATGATGCTGACACCACAGGGTGGAAGTATTGATCAGTTGCCAAAACAGTGTTCCTTCAGAAAACTTCCTTCAGGTCATTATTTTTGTGCTGACCTGTCAAGCTTGGTGTTCTAGTCTTCTTCCCCAGGAGAAGCATTAAGCAGTCCTACAATGCTTTGCAGGTGCAGGTGTACTGCATATAGAGCCCCATTAGCACCTCCAATGAACGGGTAAATCACAGTAGCCGGGCATGTAACTGCTGTGTAAGTCATCAAAAGTTGGCCTGAATGAAGTGCATCAGGCAATTTCACATAATCCTAAGTGCGTTGTTATTCAAACCAGCCTGTCAGATTGATGGCCATTGGAATATAGGCCGATTTAATGTCCACTCAGCACAGGTAAAATGACATATCTGGACACTTTCTGAATGAGGAATTGATTTGATGTTGAATTTCTGAAAAGCTCAAAGCTACAGTACCGTTCAAAAGTTTGGTTTTGGCTCCATTTACAAAAAAAAAAAAAATTATAGGCTACTTTTATTTAGCAAGTATGCATTAAATTGATCAAACTGACAGTCAGTTCATTTATGGTGTGTTTTACGATATATTACTGTTTTGCTGTATTTTTGATCAAATAAATGCAGCCTTGGTGAGCCTGAAACTTCTTTCAAAAACATAAAAATATCTTACCAATCCCAAACGTTTGAGTGATATAAGGGTCCTTTTTAGTCGTTTGCTTTGTTTAATATATTTAATCTTTTATACACTATAATATTGTTTTTTTTATATATATTATAGTAATTTATATATTTTATTAGTTGTTTAATATAAAACGGTTAAAAAAATGGCATTTATGCTGCCTTTAAAAAGTCTGTGTAAACAGACCTTTTGCAAGGCTTGTTTTTGTTAAATGTATTTATTATTAAAATTTATCTCATCATTTGGCACCAGAATTGCATTCTTTTCCAGATATTTCTTTTGTTAAAGGGGGTAATCAATCATAGGCTATTAAAAAAACAGAATGGGAATTGTTGAAGGGATAGTTCACCTAAAAATGAAAATTCTGTCATCATTTACTCACCCTCAAGTTGTTCCAAACCTGTATGAGTTTCTTGGTTTTGAGAAGATTTGAAGAATGCTAGTTACCAAACAGTTGATAGTAATCATTGACTTCCATAATATGGAAAAAAATATTTTGGCAGTCAATGGCTACCGTCTTTGGTTACTAACTCTTTGGTTACTAACATTCTTCAAAATATCTTCTTTTGTGTTCAGCAGATAAAAAGAAACACACAGGTTTGGAACCACTTGTGGGTGAGTAAATGATGACAGAATTTTCATTTTCTATCCTTTTAAATTCATTACGATTCCTATCCCTATTGTTGACACATTTTGTTAATCGTAATTTCTTAAGTTCTCCTATTGACATTTGAATTCATCAGGGGCCCATTTCAGAAAGGAGGTTAAGTGAAAACTCTGAGTATGTTAACTCTGAAATGAGGGAAACTCTGGGTTTTCCGTTTCAGAATGGGAGGTATGTCAAACCCGAGAACGCAGGTTAAGTCAAGCCTGTTTCTGAAAGAAAGGTAACTTATACTCAGAGTCAGTTACCATGGTAACTTACTCTGTGAACCTAACCTGGTCGGGAGCAGGTTTTCTTTGGTAAACCCAGAGTTTCCTTTGGTCTCCTCCCCCTTTTTAAAGTGCAAGTGATGTTTAAATAGTTCACACATTCATTCATGCTGCAAAAATGCTTTTCGTACTGCTTTTTTGTCTTATTTCAAGTACAAATATCTAAAAAAGTCTTAAATCCCGATGGATTTTGCATATAAGAAAATGATATAAGATATGAAGAGTTTGGTTCCAAAACGCAATAACTCCATTTTGATTAATTTGAGTAAAAAGGTGTTTTCTTTACCAAGAAAGTGGCAAGATGAAAACCACTATTTTCTGTTTCAGACTTTCACATAGCATCTTTTGGTAATTAAAACATTAAAAATTCAAATCTACATTTTAATTTTTAAAAGTTTAGTAGAAAAACGTATTTTTTCCCCAAAATGCAATAAATCCATGACACTGTTTTTTTCAAAATGCAATTAATCCATCAATATAAAAGTTATTTTTCAAATTGAAAATACACAACAAAGAAAGTTGATTCACATATATGACAGAGTCTAAACTTTGCCAATATTTATCTTATATACAGACATTTTACTAAAATACATTCAGTCGTCGCTCCCAAAATGAATTCAATGGGTCATCTTGTTAATGTCATAAATTATTTGTCATTACCGATTAACGAGTATCTGGCGCCACCGCACGGTTAAATAAACACTTTGCCGAGTACATTGGTATTAAAAACGGCTTTTTAAAAAGCCTTTAATGTTTACAATGCGTGGAATGGTGCGCTGTGATTGGTTGAGAGCGGATATATCGCGTTCTGCAGAAAAAGGAGACTCGCGTTTGTCGCGTTTTGGGAAGAAAGGGAGAAAACATTACAGAATAACACAACGGATATCGCATTTTGCGCAAAATTAATAAATGACTTTTCAATACCGACCAGATACAATACTGATTTTGGCGGAAACTCATTTTTTTGAAAATGGCGTTTATCGCGTTTTGGAACCAAACTCTTCATATTTAGATATTTTGTTTCCTGGGGGATTTAAATTCAGTGAATTTCACTTAAGTAAAATTATCAATATCTGCCAGTGTGGTAATAAAAATAATCTTAATGCAAACGGAAAACAAGATTATTCGGAGTGTCTATTACTAAGTGCAAATTTACAGTAGCTCCGTCCACCAATGTCAAACCAGGTTAAAATTGATTTTTACTGTAGGCAGTGGTGTGTTCAGGTTGGTTGCGGAGAATTAACGTGTGATGCGATTGACTGGATTAAATTCCGCCTTCTGCTGAGCTCGCTATTCTTCCTTTTCCCATCACATATCACCTCAGAAATGCATGATTTATTTTCAATAAAAATGAAGAAAATGTTCTAAAAGTGGAAGTAAACTGCCTAACGAGTGTTTAATAATGATAAAATCATTTACACTCTTATTATTGCATCCTGTTAAATTATTATTTTTTTCTTCTTTTTTTTTTTTTTTTTGCATGTGGAATATACTATGAAAATGAATATTAGTTCAATAACTTACCGTTCTGCCAGTTTTCTCCTTTGATATTATAACAGTGGTAAGAATTAAACTTGTATTGGCTCAGAAGTATGCGGACGTCCTTTTGTCACATGCTATTGCCACGGTGAATCGTAATATCGGAGCTCCATGGATGACTGCTTTTCATAGTCGTGGTGCACGTGCTTAACTCGGAGTCAACCTACTCGGAGTCGATTGAACTAACTCAATTCAACTGTTCTGAAACAGAAAACTCAGAGTTTCCCATTTCAGGGTAAGTCAACTCAGAGTTCAAGTTTTAAATCCGAGTTGGTGAACCTCCTTATTGAAACGGGCCCCAGATTGTGTGTTGTCCTGTAATATACTGCATTAGTCTTTTCAACTGAAGAGCCATTTACTGGAAAGGAGGAAGAGACTGAGTGAGAGGGGGGACAACTGTGCATTCTTTGTTGCAGAGGGCTCTTGTTGGATCCTCATTATTGTGAATGAACAGGATCTGTCCTTCATAGTGTTCTGTTTATATGGGCCCATTGTTTGAGGAATCATTGTTCGGTGGTTCCTCTGTGCATGTACACAGCGTGATTATTCTGGGAGTATTTATGGCAAGATAGTTTTGTTTTGTGCTGGATCTAAAAATAGGCCTTGTCTTGTACCACGTGGCTTTCGCTGTGATGTGCTGAGCGCTTTCAGATAAACAGGTGAGCTTGTGCTGTCATTCCCGAGCACAACACTACACCGACACTCTAGGGGTGTAATGGTGATTCTTGCCTCACACCTCTAAAGCACAAAATATGACATGTCATTTGTTCAATTTTGAAATACTTTCTCCTATTCCAGTTAAAGGAATAGTTTACCATGAAAATTAAATAAATGCTAGTAAATTTTAAAGAATCATAGCAGAGCTCTTGTTGTACAACATTAGATGATGTCAAGCTCCAAAAATAAAACAGAAAAGTAGTTCATACAACTTCTGAGCTATATTCCAATTCTGTAAAAGGTTTGTAAGAGGTTTTGTGAAGAACTAACTTCTTATAATTTAAGCCATTATTATATAATCTTGCACAGAAGGTGTTGTCTAGCCTGCATTCTTGTCCAAAACTGAAAAATGCATGTTGCATATTTTTTTCAACATTTGAGAAAGTGAGAAACAATGAGTGTTAAGTAAATAATGACAGATTGTTCATTTTAGGTTAACTGTTTTTTTGTTTTTTTTGTTTTTTAGAGCTGTGGTTCTCGACCTTTTGACTCCAAGATAATATCAAAGGCCCTCCAATCCAATCTGTACCTTTGTTACCCTTGTTGTAATAAAAAGCTCAAAAAAATAGTCATTTTAATGTGTATATCATTTTTTTTTTTCCTTAATCATTTTAATTAATATTACGTTAATATAACTAGATTTTAAATAATTTAAGACTTATTGCCCCCTAGTAGTGTTGTCAAAAGTACCGACTTCGATTTTAAAAATGTGACTGAGCACAGTTAAGCAGATTCGTAAACGCCTCTGATTGGCCATTGTTCATTAAAGGAATAGTTCACCCAAAAATGAAAATTCTGTCATTTACTCGCCCTCAAGTAGTTCCAAACCTGTATGAATTTCTTTGTTCTGCTGAACAAAAAGGAAGATATTTGGAAGTACTTCTAACCAAACAGATCTCTTCCCCCATTGACTACCATAGTATTTATTTTTCCTACCATGGTAAGTAAATGGGGGACGAGATCTGTTTGTTTACAGACATTCTTCCAAATATCTTCCTTTTGTGTTCAGCAGAACAAAGAAATTCATACAGGTTTGGAACTACTAGGGTGAGTAAATGATGACAGAATTTAAATTTATATTTATATTTAGTAATATATTTTGCAGTATTTATTCTTTTTGGTGATTTAGTTCATTAATTTGTTTGAAGGAAATTACATCTATTCTGATTGGGGAAAAGTCCTTTTTCTGTCCATCCGCACACAGACTATGAACGTAGGCAGTTATCACCTTGATGGGAGACCCTGGCAGCAGTGTATCCATCTACCTGTTGAATTACATATGCTCTACTCTGCTGACACTTACAGCCTGATTTGAAAAGTTCTTAAGTGCAGAGAAAGATCCTGCAGTATCAGGGAATGTGTTTGTCCTTGAACAAAGCTGTTTCCTCCTCCACATGTCTCATTCCAGTGTAACGTTAGGGGGCTGTTCTGTTCTGTGCCTTGGGAATTTCAGAGCTGATGATGGGCAGATGAGGTGTCTGGTTTATTGGATTTTGGGGAGGAGTTGAGACAATTGACTCATAACTAAACCCCGCCCCCTCTCAGTTACTGTTCCTCTTTTGACAGGCTTTCAGAATGTCCTATGACTGGTGTGATTTCAAGTAAAACATGCTTGTGCATAAATATTCTTATATGAGCTGGAAAGACATGTTACTCAAAGTATTTTGCCTATGTTTTTGTAATCTTGTAATGTTGTGATGCCTAAATTAACTTGCAGAATTTTATGTAACATCTTATATATATATATATATATATATATATATATATATATATATATATATATATATATATATATATATATATATATATATATATATATATATATATATATATATATATATATATATATATATATTTTTTTTTTTTTTTTTTTTTTTTTTTTTTTTTTGTTATTATTTTTTTTTTTTAACTGGGCTTTTGTTAACCCGAACTTGCTAATGAAGCTGAAGTGCACCAAAGTGCAGTTTGAAGTTATTGATTTGTAAAGGAAAAGAAGTTTAATGGCCTTTCAGATCAGGATGTTCTGTCCATAAGCTGTGTTAGTTGAGAGCTCCAGTCAGAGTACAGAGGTGCTGGTGCAGCTGCCATAAGCCTGGCCTAAGCCCAGCACAACAGCTGCGCTAAACTCCCATCAGGACAAGGCCATACAGGTCAGTCCGTTCAGTATGCCCATTCACACCGCGCACACAGCACTCCCCCAGCTGTCTCACAGCGAAGCTCCTGCACACAAAGACACACACAGAAACCGCACGTGTGCTGAGGAGCACACGCTGGACAAACACATGCCACACGACGTGCCCTACGTGGGTCAGTTTCTAGATCAATCAGAAATGTTGCATGAGGGTGAGCGATGTTTGTGAATGTGACAGGACATTTCTTTCTATCTATCTATCGTTCGATCGATCGTTCGATCGATCGTTCTATCGATCGTTCTATCGATCGTTCTATCGATCGTTCTGTCGATCGTTCTGTCGATCGTTCTGTCGATCGTTCTGTCGATCGTTCTGTCGATCGTTCTGTCGATCGTTCTGTCGATCGTTCTGTCGATCGTTCTGTCGATCGTTCTGTCGATCGTTCTGTCGATCGTTCTGTCGATCGTTCTGTCGATCGTTCTATCGTCTATTGTTGATTGCTGTCATTCTGTCACTTTCTGTTGCTCTATTGTTCTGTCACTCTACCTAAATCGCTATATCTGTTGCTCTGTCCCTCTACCTAAATCGCTCTATCGTTCTATCTATCATAAAGAAATGTAGTTTTTTTTTTGTTTTTTTTACCTGCAAACCTTTTCCCTGAAATCAGTCATATTGTGATATTGATTTTATTTCGATATATTATGCAGCACTAAGATGAACAAATGTATACTAATTTGTAGGGCTGTCAATAACAATTATTTTGGTAAGCGACTAATCAGTCTATTATTTTGACTATTAATTGAGTTATTGGATTTTTTTTTTTTTTTTTTTTTGTGGTGATAAAAATAAGCCTAATAAGGACTATAGCCTTTAAAATTACTCAATTGATTCAAATAAGGTATCAAAAGCAAGTAATCATGGTTTTATTGAAGAACATTGTTAAAGGTGCCCTAGAATCAAAAATTGAATTTATCTTGGCATAGTTAAATAACAAGAGTTCAGTACATGGAAATGACATACAGTGAGTCTCAAACTCCATTGTTTCCTCCTTCTTGTGTAAATCTCATTTGTTTAAATGACCTCCGAAGAACAGGCGAATCTCAACATTACGTAACAGTCGGGGTGTACGCCCCCAATATTTGCATATGCCAGCTCATGTTCAACCATTAGACAAGGGCAGGACGTCTGGATGTGCACAGCTGAATCATCAGACTAGGTAAGCAAGCAAGAACAATAGCAAAAAAATGGCAGATGGAGCAATAATAACTGACATGATCCATGATATCATGATATTTTTAGTGATTTTCGTAAACTGTCTTTCTAAATGTTTCGTTAGCATGTTGTTAAAGTACTGTTAAATGTGGTTAAAGTTACCATTGTTTCTTATTGTATTTACGGAGACAAGAGCCGTCTATTTTCATTATTAAACACTTGCAGTCTGTATAATTCATAAACACAACTCCATTCTTTATAAATCTCTCCAACAGTGTAGCATTAGCCGTTAGCCACGGATCACAGCCTCAAATTCATTCAGAATCAAATGTAAATTCAAATAAATACAATACTCACATAATCCGACGCATGCATGCAGTGTGCATGACGAATACTTTGTAAAGATCCATTTTGAGGGTTATATTAGCAGTGTAAACTTTGTTTATGCACTGTTTAAGGCAAGTGCGAGCTCCATGGGTGGGGAGCGTGAGCAATTAAAGGGGCCGCAGCCTGAATCGGCGCATTTCTAATTATGCCCCAAAATAGGCAGTTAAAAAAATGAATAAAAAAAAAATCGATGGGGTATTTTGAGCTGAAACTTCACAGACACATTCAGGGGACACCTTAGACTTATATTACATCTTGTAAAAAAATGTTCGATGGCACCTTTAAAATACTTACAATGTAATATACATAATATAAAAAATCAACTTGGGTACATGTATTATAGCCCTTTTGGCCAAACAGCATTTAATTAAAAAGTCCACTTGATCTTTAATATTTGGCCTCTTCTTTACGATAGAAATGCTACAGCAGCTGTAATTTCTTGAACAAGAACATGTGGACATCAAAACATGCAAAATTTTGCAAACAAAACCTTTGCAAAAAGGTTTAAACCTTTATTTTGAAATTGCGATGAGTAACAATTAACATATTTAGAAACACGTTGATGTATTCTCCTGTGTTGGCGTGGGTTTATAAATGATTTACGTTACATATCTGATGAAATGGTGCACATTACGCTCCCAGATAAACATTATAAGCAACCCAGACTTGCAGCATATGCAGAGATGTTAACCGAGCTGCTTCACTACACAGCTTTTGTGATTCACAATAGCACTATGCTATATTATGATTTTAAATGGTTTTAATATATCATGCAGCCTTAAAAAATGGTCTAATAATGCGGTTCATATATTCTTGTCCGTGGAATGCGCCACTTCCGGTATTTTGCCGGTTAATTGACACCGGTAAATTGCAGTCAAGGATTTTTAAAAAAATCTAGCACTCGAATTTAATCCAGGAATCATGACAGCCCAACTAATTTGTACAGTCAACATTCACTACCATCTTTAACTTGCGTTCAATAACAGTAAGCATCAAAAGTTATTCTTTGATTGACACACTCCCAACTTGAATGTGTGGCTCAATGACTGATGGTAATTAGTAAGCATTGTCTGGCATCATGTGTTCTTGTCTCATGAATCATTTTGACATGACTTGATGGTGGTCTTGTTGTCTTCTTAGTAGTTGACCTCCTGTAGTCTGAACATCAAATACTCAAATCTTTTTTTCTTTTTCTTTTACTATGTTCACATAAGCATATTATTTTTCCACGCAGACATCATCTACCTACCAGAATGTTTTAGATGTCTCATTAATTAAAACAGCTGATTCAACTCATAAGATTCTTAGTGTGTTGAATAGTGAGACTAAAACCTGAGGATTAGAGTTGAGAAATACTAGGTCTAGTCTATTGAGGTCTTGTGTGCTGATGATTTTTTTCCCTTAATGTTGAGTGGTTTTTGGTGTGCCTGAATAATTGAGCAATGAACATCCCGTCTTAATACACTTTACATGTTGCTCTGAAACTCACGGGTACGTTTAATGTCACACAGACATTTTGTTCTAGCGTTTCCACACCTCCATGCTTTTCCAGCCTCTCCCATGAGGATGTTGGGTAGGCAGCACAGGCAGCACACATGGTGCAGAAATGGAACCATCTGCTCGTTCCTACCCCCTTCTGAAACCAACGGGCCCCCCACACGCCTCCCCTCGCAAGACATCCAATAAAACCACCCTCAGAACTCCACTCTTCCCATATCTCACACAAGCACATGTGGACATTTCTTACTCAAGGCAGTTGGCATGGAGGCCCACAATCAAGTTGGACTGGCATTCCGGCTGCGGGGTTGGAAACTCTGAGTTTGGAGCTGCAGCGGAGACTCTGAAATGATTCAACCAAGAGGAACGTGTCAGATTTTGAACTCGCTGTCTTGTATGAATTAAACCCAGAACTGAGTATTGGCGGCTAGAGTGTTTTCCCATCAGCCTTGTACTGGAACTGGGATCATGTATTGGGAACTGTGGATCAGTCAGCTGACCAGGACTGGGAAGCACTGCATGCTGGTTAGGAATAAAGGTAGGGCAATATATCTGCGTGCATATGTGCCTGTGTGTGGCGAAGTCGGGTTTGCCACACAGGCCTTGACTGTCTGAGCTGCGTGTTCTTGCTTGTTTATTGCGTTGTGTAAGACCTGGCAGAAGACCAGTCTTTGGCTTGGCTTGGCTTTTGTCTTTTATGCATAATGATTGTTTTGAGTTTAATTTATTGGGATCTTTTTGGGATCAGTGTCACATGGCTTCAGAAATCATTCTAATATGCTGATTCGGTGCTTCCCAGTCTTGGTGCTGTTTAATATTTTTGTGGAAACATGATACTTTTTTTTCTTCTCAGAATTCTTTGAATGGAAAGGATTTTTTTTTTCAAATTGAAGTATAACTTTTAGCAGTAGTTTAAGTTTAAGTAGTTTTTGTTTAGTTTTTTAGTGTTTTATAATTTTGGCCATTTATTGATTAACAGTCATAGCATCAAAATAATTATCACTTTATTGGCATCAGCCAGATGTAGCTGGTGTGTTGAATGACTAGATTACCATTGTGAAGCCATCCATTGTATTTATCATGATGTGTCATGACGGACCTGCTTATGCTGCTGTTGATTTTGTGATGCAAGTTGAGGATGAATAATTTGGCTGTTGCTCTTGCAAGTTAGTATGTTAATGTAAATACCTCGGGGATGTGAAAATTGCAATCATATGACATATCAAATTCCATGGTGTTGCTTTTTGATACCACCCTGTACCATGGTAACACCACATTAGTTTTGAAAAATCAAGCCAAATCTTGGAGGCAGAATTTGTTACAATGATTATTAAAGTGAGTTTCTGAAGTCTTTCCTAATCTGTTCCTTCCCGTGTTTTGTCTCGCCACACTTTTCCCTAAGGAAAGGGGCAGCTGCCCAGACATGCAGTGTATGTGTTTGTGGCTGGTTGACAGCTGCGAGGAAGACCAGCAGACGCAGGCATGCTCAAGGCGTGGAGACTCTCCCAAAAACATTTTCCAACCTCAAAGCACTTTCATGCTCCTCCCCTCCTTAAAATCTTGCTTAAGAATCAAACCCTCTCAGATTGAAGCAGAACCCTCACCGCTTCAGGTCTTGTTTTATTCCATGTGAGATTAGACTTTAATCTAGTGCTGCTAGATTATGTCATTGAGGACCCTGCTGTCCAGCAGTAGTTTTGAAGAAGAGAGGGCCAGGCTGACCAAACAGTCCAGCCTACATGATGTGGACCACTATTGCTTTGCAGGTAGCCCCCTTTTTTTTTAATTTTAAGATGTCTGGTCTCATAGCCAGTGCTGCGCTGGTGCCCTGAGTGTCAGTGAGTTTTGTGGAGTATTTCAGGTTGAGGGATGTGTATTTGTGTTTTGTTTTTTGTATGGTCAATGTGGAAGCTTTTACCGGGTCGTATTATTTTCTCTTCGGGTGTTTCCAGTGTTCATCTGCTTTTCAAAATTTGAAGTGTTTGGAGTGTTTCTAATAGATAAATACTTAATGTTAACATGGCAACATGGATATGGTGGTGTGTAGTTTATTTAAATATAACCATATATAATGAATGTGAGGTTTTTATACAAAATATGTTACAAAGTGAGTGCAATCTGAAATTTTCATGTATGTTTATATGCTTGTATGTTTATGTTCAGTTATTTCACATTAATGGCAGTGAAAAGGACCTTTTAATTGCCATTAAAGTGAAATTACTGAACCTAAACATACATTCTCCAATAATGCTTTAAGTAGATTGTAAAATGTTTAATCATTAAATAATTAATATTAAATTATTGTCACAGTTAATTGAATGTCAGTCATACCTATAATCTAGTATAGCTTTTTTTAAATGATTAATTGCCATTTTGTGTAGCCTTCATGTATTGTTTGCACATGATTTGGAAAAAGAGATCATTAAATTGGTTATGACGTAAGGAGCAAAGTGATACCACTTTGAATCACCTTCCTTGTTTTCACTTTGCGTCATATGGTTTGCTGCTCCCTCTCCACCTTGACGTTAACTTGTTGCAACTCCTTTTTTTCTGAAACCCCTCCTGTTATATTGACTCATTTTGCCCTTCCCAGAGGCCTTGTCTCATTTGAGATGTCATATGTTCCATCAACAGCCGTTTATGTTTTCTGTTACTTAGCATTTTCTTTATGCCTCTTTCTTCCTGACAGAGGCCCTGCACAGGCCGTTTGGACTGGACTCGACGGCGCTGACTGAAGCGGTGCGCTGGAGCTCAAAGGAGAATCTGTTGGGTGCTGCGGAGAGTGACCCGAACCTCTTCGTTGCGCTTTACGACTTCGTTGCCAGTGGTGACAACACGCTGAGCATCACGAAAGGTATGATCGCCAAAAAGAGACGAGTGGTTGTGCAACAAGTTGTGCTTGGTTTCATTGTTCACTTTAACAGTTTCATATCCACCAAATGACTAACCACATTGCATTGGTAGTGTAAACTTAAATGTGACCCAGGACAAAATTTTAATACCTGGAATAAACAAGGCCGGAGAGTGTTTTTACAACCATTATTGATAACTTCCTCCTTTATAACAAGGACACCATGCCATTATCCTTCCTCTTCCTTCCATCGTTCTCCTTCCTTTTTTCTTTACTTCAGATCTTGTTGTTCCTCTTCCCAGCAGCAGTTTGTAGGATCAAAGCACAAAAAAAAGCTAAAAATGAAAACGGAGGCTAAAGTTTGTTTTATTCAAGCTGAGGAGCATGAACACATGGGCACCAACCTGAGCCATATGCACTAACGCCCACAACTCTTTCCAGCGTGTTGTAATAGACTTTGGAACATGAGTCAGGCGGTTTTATGCTCAGATGCTCCATGCTGCATGGCTACCGCTAAGGCTAATGTCCGTTTTGAAGTGTAATCCCGTCAGCTGGGTGAAAAGCAGGTGGGTAAACACAGACTAGCAAAGAGAAGAGAGTTCAGAGAGAGGGAGTTAGCAGCCTGCTCTTTCTCTCTGAAGTAACCGCTAATGGTCAGTAATGCAGTGTCGTCTGGTTGGCACCGATGCGCCAGTCTCTTCTTGTCTTGTCGTGAGGGCCTTGTTGCCGCGCCAGTGTCGATTTAGGATTAGCAAAAAACACTTGCTGTCTGAAAGCTAGTGGGCCTGAACTCTGTTTCCCCAAAATAATGAGAGCACCCTCTACTGGACCAATGCATGATGGGATTACAACAAGGTTAAAGGATTAGTTCACTTCAGAATTAATATTTCCTGATAATTTACTCACCCCCATGTCATCCAAGATGTTTGTCTTTCTTTCTTCAGCTGAAAAGAAATTAAGGTTTTTGAGGAAAACATTCCAGGATTTTTCTCCATTTAGTGGACTTCACTGGGATACAACGGGTTGAAGGTCCAAACTGCAGTTTCAATGCAGCTTCAAAGGGCTCTACAAAGATCCCAGCCAAGGAATAAAGGTCTTATCTATTAAAACGATCGGTCATTTTCTAAAAAAAAAAATATTATAATTTTTTTTTTTTTTTTTTTTTTTTTTTTTTTTTTTTAAGGAAGAGGAGGACAGCATTGAACAGCAAAAAAAAAAGTGTATTTTATCTAATAATAATAATAAAAAATAATTTTAAAAAGTAATATATTCTTTACAATATATTTTAAAAAAGAAGTGAGTAATTTTACTAACAAGAATGCATTAAATTGTTCAAAAGTGACCATCAAAGAATACTGAAAAAAAAGTCACGAATTCCACAAAAATATTAAGCAGCACAAATGTTTTCTACATTGATAATAATAAATGTTTCTCGAGCTTTTCAATCTCAACTCAGCAACATAAATACACAAACATGCCAAAAAGGGCCTCTTTTTAAAATTTGGTTATGACATTGTGTTCAACAGCAGTTTGACTGCGTCAACAATGATTCAACACTCTGGAGAGGATTTTTTTTTTTTCCCAAACAGCTAGACAGAGCACAGCTTAATGGAACAGAACACATGGCTCTTGAGATGTTTTCAAAAGTGCTTTTGAAGGCATATCTTGTAAAAATACTATTTTTATCTTGTAAAGTGTCTTAGAAATGTGACATTCATGGTGTGTGATGCAACCAAAGATGTCCATCTGATACACATGAATTTGGGGTAATTCAAAAACAGCACAGTACATCAAATACTCGATTGATTTATCTCAATGTCGTGAATAACACTTCTCTTCCACCACTCCCAGGTGCCCTGAGGATTTGTTCAGATTCCAGAATACATATAAGACTACTACTTCTCAGTCTGAGCTTATGTAATGAAAACATTAGCTAACTGCCTGAAAGACCAGATACAGTGTTTTTATTGCTGAATGATGGACCTGTTGTGGCTTGCATTGCCTAATCTCTCTTTCCATTCCATTCAAGTCAGATGTATTTGCATGAACAACATGGGTTTACATTTTACAAACAAAAATATGAAAAAAATGTTTGGATATCAAACGATTGTGGTGTACAATATGAACGATTCCACACTCTGTATTTCAGGAGAGAAGCTGCGAGTGTTGGGGTACAATCAGAATGGAGAGTGGAGTGAAGTGCGTTCGAAGAATGGCCAGGGTTGGGTACCCAGTAACTACATCACCCCCGTGAACAGTCTGGAGAAGCACAGCTGGTATCATGGGCCTGTGTCCCGCAGCGCCGCGGAGTACCTGCTCAGCAGCCTGATCAACGGCAGCTTCCTGGTGAGGGAGAGCGAGAGCAGCCCTGGCCAGCTCTCCATCTCGCTTCGCTACGAGGGACGGGTCTATCACTACCGGATCAACACCGCCTCTGACGGAAAGGTATTTGCTGGTTTCACTTTACTTTGAAAGCAAAGCTCCTCCGCCTTTAATTAAATTAAATTCACTTGTCTCTTCTGTCTCAGGTCTACGTAACAGCTGAGAGTCGTTTTAGCACGTTAGCTGAGCTGGTTCATCATCATTCCACAGTGGCGGATGGTCTGGTAACCACACTACACTATCCCGCTCCAAAATGCAACAAGCCAACCGTCTACGGTGTCTCTCCCATCCACGACAAGTGGGAGATGGAGCGCACCGACATCACCATGAAGCACAAATTGGGCGGTGGCCAGTACGGAGAGGTGTACGTTGGAGTTTGGAAAAAGTACAACCTCACTGTAGCTGTAAAAACACTAAAGGTGTGTGTTTTATGTGCATATCCGCCTATTTCTGTTTTCTACATATATCATTGTTTTTCATTGCAGTAAACAGTAACACTTTACAATAAGGTCCCATTAGTTAACATGGGTAAATGTATATTAACTAAAGCAAAACATTTATTACAGTATTTATATATCTTTTTAACACTAGTTAATAAAAATATAACTGTTAACTCTTAGTTCATGTCAAATTCATAATGTTAAAATTAACATTAACTAAGACTAATAAATGAGTTAGAATTATTTTTTATTACTTCTAATGTTAACAAATGAAACCTTATTTTAAAATGTTACCCAGGAAACGGTTTATGTGTGTAGTGTGCCACCAAGAGGATGTTCATTATATTGCACTCATAGATTTCTGTTTTGAGGAGGTTTTTTGTATTAGATTTTGTATCGCTTGTTATTCTATACATATTTATGTTGTTATATCACTTTATCCTAAAGGAGGACACCATGGAAGTTGAGGAGTTTCTGAAGGAGGCTGCAGTCATGAAGGAGGTGAAGCATCCCAATCTAGTACAGTTACTGGGTGAGTATACTAGGAATGTGCAAATCAGCATGTTTGTCACATATAAAACATATAGAAAAAGGGTATCATATATAAATGTATCTTCATAAAGATCTGCATTTTGTGACACAATTCTGATTTGGAAGATGCTTGTCTGTGTGCATCAGAAAAATGTACTAGCCAATGGCAATTATATTGCTAATATGTGCGTTTAGAGTTGATAAATCAAATATTATGACCCATTCTTAAAGTATACACTATTCTCATCATGACACCACTATAGAAATGCAGGGTTTTGTACACGCACTGAGCAACAATTATTTGTTTTTACCAATTATATTCTTAGATTTGTACCTAATTGTTAAGTTCTGATGCCTCCTTCTAGGTGTGTGTACACTGGAGCCTCCATTCTACATAGTGACCGAGTACATGCCCCACGGGAACCTGCTGGACTATCTGCGTGAGTGTGACAGGGAGCAGGTGAATGCTGTGGTGCTGCTCTACATGGCCACTCAGATCTCCTCTGCCATGGAGTATCTGGAGAAGAAGAACTTCATCCACAGGTGAGCACAGTTCTTCAGACATCAGTGGACTTTAGGATGCTGAAGATGTCATTTAAATTCCCCTATTCTCATTGATTACATTGCTATAGCTTTTCTTAAATCCCATTGAGAGATCTCGCTACAGCTTCTCGATCTCTTTCTCAGGGACTTGGCAGCTCGTAATTGTCTGGTTGGAGAGAATCACGTGGTCAAGGTGGCTGATTTCGGACTGAGTCGTCTGATGACAGGCGACACCTACACCGCTCATGCAGGTGCCAAATTCCCCATCAAATGGACAGCACCAGAGAGTCTGGCCTACAACACCTTCTCCATCAAATCAGATGTTTGGGGTCAGTTTCTTATTTAATTTTATCATGAGGGTTGTGTGTTAGAAGTTCTTTTACTCTATAAAGAGTTATGTGTTTCAGACTGACTCACTTATTTACTTAAAATTCCCCAGCATTTGGAGTTTTGCTTTGGGAGATTGCGACGTACGGCATGTCTCCATACCCGGGTATCGACCTGTCTCAGGTGTACGACCTGCTGGAGAAGGGGTATCGTATGGAGCAGCCCGAGGGCTGTCCCCCTAAAGTTTACGAGCTCATGAGAGCCTGTGAGTATCAACATATCAACAACAGTGAATTCGATAACACTTTATAGCTTTCACTTTATAACATAAAATAAATATATATTTAAAATATAACATAATTAGTGTATATTCAGATAATGTAAAGTGTCATATATTAATGTTATATTTTTTAAGCATTGCGTAAATTTGTGCTGATTTGGTGCTAAGGAAACATTTCTTGTCAATGTTGAAAACGGATGTGCTGCTTAATAATATGTGGAATCCTTGACACTTTTTTTCAGTGTTCACTGATGAACAAAGTTCAAAAGAACAATTATTTGAAATGGAAATCTTTTGTAACATGTCTTTACTGGTCAATTGAATGTATCATTGCTGAAAAAAAGTATTAACTTAAGTTCAGTAACTTTATTACTCATGTTATGGAAATTTGTCTTCAGCTTCATTGTTCAATACACAAATAACAATACATAATTAACTTAAACATAAAAAAAAACAAAAAAACATTTGTATCATCTCTTCAAATTATCACTTGCATTTCAAATTTTAACAGCATTAGGCATTAAGGATAACTGATACACTTTTATTAAGATACACTTTTTTTTATAATCCTGGCATTAAAATTGGAACACCCAATGAATGGGGTGACACACTCTATAATCATTGAGGCATGGGCGTCTTGCCTATTACCTTGCTGGCTTCATTTAAAATCTTGGACAACTTAGCTTTATTTTTAACACTCAAATGAATTTCAGAACAGTACTTTTCATAAAGTAAAAAATAAGCCTTTGTCAAGCCTTTGAACTGTAGTGAAGCTTTTGGCATTAGGTAAAGCCATATTTTGTTTGTGTTTTGGCAGGTTGGCAGTGGAGTCCACTTGATAGACCCTCATTTGCTGAGATTCACCAGGCCTTTGAAACCATGTTCCATGACTCAAGCATCTCAGAAGGTATTACTGCGTCATCTGTTATGAGTGCCAGATGAAGGCGTAGACTGAGCAGAATTTTCATGCAAATTTTATATACTTGATGATTAAGCACAGAAAACTCAATGCACAATAAACAGTCTTAAAAGGAAGCAAT
Organism: Chanodichthys erythropterus; assembly: GCF_024489055.1. Taxonomy (NCBI): domain Eukaryota; kingdom Metazoa; phylum Chordata; class Actinopteri; order Cypriniformes; family Xenocyprididae; genus Chanodichthys; species Chanodichthys erythropterus. The sequence goes on from NC_090229.1 coordinate 11,636,619, forward strand.
AAATAACTTTGGTGCAGTTTGTATATTGAATTTAATACAGAAAATACATTAATGTAATTTGCCATTGGAAATTGACTGTAATAAAGTTGAAGTTAACATCTAATAAAGATTTAACCTATGATACTTTCATGTAAAACACAATATTAACATGCACCTTCTCTCTGCTAACTCTTCTCCAGAGGTAGCTGAAGAACTGTGTAAAACCGCATCTAGTGGGCAAGGTGGGCTTGCACACACTTTCGGCCATGATATGCCACTCTTGCCATCAAAGTCTCGTGGCCAGAAGAAACACTCTGAGAACAAAGAGAATATGGAGGAAGCAGGACCCCATGGCCCTGCAGGTATACAGGCCCAACTCCGGCTCAGTCGGCTCAAAAAGAAGCTCAAGAGAATGGGAGTGGTGTTCCTTATTGATTAACAGTGCTATGCAGTATATAACCCTCCAAATACTCACAAATATAGGAATATTAAAAAAAGTTATGCTATATCCTGTATATTTTCTTTTATTTACATTCATTTTAAATATGTTCAAAATGTATCGTGATCATATGACTGACATGTTCATAAACATTCATAACAGATTTTCCCTCTCATGTTTTGATTATTTTTCTGTAAATACATCTCATTTCATTCTGTTGCTCGTTTGTTCCAATTTTCTGCATGTCACTAAAACCCCTAGTATGCACATAAGCACTTCACCAACCGCATGTGTATCTATATTATGATTAAATTCTGTTTAACCTTACTCACAATTAAAGCATTTTGATGTATTGTGCAATATTGTTTTTCTATTTAAAACTATTTATGTGCTATTTATTGAAATTACATTTAAGACTATGTAAAATAAACTTTTAAGGTGGGTTTTTATTTTGTTTAGCTGCCTCTTTTTGTCATGTTATCAAACCTTTTAAAAAAAATATATATTTTTAACATATAAACATTAATTTTTTATATTCCTATATCTCTAATCATTGTCCTGCCTTCTGGATAATCTTACTTTCTCCTACATATCAAGTGATACAATCTCGATGTTGCAAATATCTAGACACCCTGCTTGTCAGAAGACTTGTGAAAAATACATTAAAAATATCTTGGCCCACTCTTGAAACATTTTACCTCATGAATTAAAGAGACAGCCTATTATGAGAGCAAGGAATAGCTCATAGGCATACTACAGTTTCTTGTAAAAAAGCATATGCCAGGTTAGGTTATATCATTTTTTATGATGGTCAGCAGCAGAACGGTAGTGCAAGGTACTGAATGTTGACATGATATACTATCTTCTAATACCGCCCTGCAGCCTTCATTTACACTATGCATTGCTCTTATGTTTATTTTTGAGACATTTGCTTGAGGCACCACTATTGGCAAAAATGTAATAAATTAAATATTTTATAGCCAAGCAATCACAATGTGACACAATAAGTCTGTGCACTGAATAATCATGTAAGCATGTGTTCCATGGTGACACAAGCCATTTAAATATGAAAGCGCATAAGTATTTATTTTGCATGTCAGCTACTACCTCTTTTTTTGCAGCTCTTTGACCTTTGGTTCTGTTGTCCCATTGTGTTCAGGTCTGGCAGCATCCCTTTTTGTTGGTGATGGACGCTCCAGCAGCTCTCCAGCCCTACCACGTAAACAGAGGGATAAGTCTCCCTCTAGCCTGTTGGAGGACTCCCAGGACACCACCTTCACCCGTGACCGCAAAGCTGGCTTCTTCAGTTCTTTCATGAAGAAGAAGTCCATGTCCTCATCTTCTACTTCGTCCTCACCTCAGCAGCAGCAGAATCTCCCAATGCCACCCAAGAGGAGCAGCTCTTTCCGGGAGATGGAGACCCAGCCTCATAAAAAGTATGAGCCCACGGCTGGGTTTGCAGGCCCTCCTCCTTTGCCCCAAACTGATGGGTTGAGTTTCTCTCCGTCTCATGGAGAGGGGAACCATGTGCAGTCCCGCTGTTGTGGGGCCACGTTTGGGCAGAAGCCCTCATGTTCAAACTCTGGAGCAACCTCTGGTCAAGTGGGAGGAAGCAGTAGTTGGGGAAGCCTAGCTGGCTTCTTCACTCCTCGCCTTATCAAAAAGACCCTGGGGTTGCGGACTGGTAAGCCTTCTGGGATAGACGAAGGGAGTGGAACCAAGCCGTTCCCTCGTTCCAATTCAACTTCCTCTATGTCTGCTGGGTTGCCAGACTTGGAGCGCATGGCATTGACATTACCGAGAAACCGTAGCAAACCCCCACTAGAGCGCACAGCTTCCACCACCTCACAGCCGGAGAACGGGGCAGCACGACCTTCGGATGCAATCCTGAGAAAGCTTGACGAAGGTACGGCTCAGATACGGGATCGTCCCAAAGCCAAACTCTTGCCACGAGGGGTCGCAGGAGGAGTTAGGGCACCAGGTGTAGGGGGAGAGGCCGATTCGGATTCCAATACACGGGGAAAGGATGGCCAAGATGACAGGCAAGGCTGGTCGTCTCCATCGAAAACCTCCACTCTTGGTTCAGTCAATCTGCACAACCACAAAGTTCCCGTTCTGATCTCGCCAACTCTAAAGCACAGCTCGGCCGACGGCCTAGTTGGCGTGGACTCTCAGGGCAACCGCTTCAAACTGCTGTCTGACAGTGGAGATCGTGACCGACCACGACTGGTGAAGCCAAAATGTGCACCACCTCCACCGCCCATGCTCCGTTCCCTCCAACACGCCTACAGTGCAGATGCAGCTGATGAAGCAGTCAGTGGGAACATGGAGGTCAATGGAGATGGCGTCAAAAGGTCAGGAAGAGAAGCCAGAGGGACGCGTCCATCAATACCACCACCACAAGTGCCTCCAGCTCCCATAGTCCCTACTAGCAACACCACCACCCAGACTAAGATGGCCAATGGTGCTTCCAGTGGTGGACCTGGCCCTACTTCCGCTAAACCCACCCTTAGACGGACTCGGCAGCAGACGGAGCGGATCCCCCTGGAGAAGATCAGCAAGGAGGCTCTTTTGGAATGTGCTGAATGCTTGAGTAGTGCTCTTCAAGGCAACAACGAGCTTTCTTCTAGCAGCCAGGTTCTGGATGTGGGACACCAACTTTTGGACTACTGCTCGGGGTATGTCGATTGCATCCCACAGACACGTAATAAGTTTGCCTTTCGTGAGGCAGTGGGTAAACTTGAGTTGAGTCTACAGGAGCTGCGTGCTTCCTCTGCGGGTGGGGGAGCTGGACTAGGGGCACCTGGGACCAGCCCGGCTCTTGACAACTTGCACACATGCATTAAAGAGATCAGTGATGTAGTGCAAAGGTAGCCACTGTGTCTGCCTCAAGCTACACCCTCCAAAACTCCTCCTCCTGTACCCCTTGAAACTTTTTGCCCCAAAATCAGTCTAGTTTTATTTAAATTTTGGGGGACAGAGATTATTCTCTAAAAAGTACCTCAGAAGATTAATACAAACACATACACACACTCTCTCTCTGTCTCTCTCTCTCTCTCTCTCTCTCTCTCTCTCTTTATTGTTTACAGGTGACTTTCTCGTTGAAATTGCCAGTTGGGAACAGAGTTCATTGTATATAAGCTTTTTGTCACTACCAAAATACACATGGTTTTGTTTTTGACAGATTTACTTTGTAATTAGTTTTTATCTTGGTATGACCGAATGAATTTTCACTAATAGACAGGGGTTGCACAGGTTAAGGTGAGCCGACTACATGCTAACTGGTCCACTTTTCATCCATTTTGTTTTTTGATAAAGATTTCCATTCACTTTTTTGGATCTTTAATTTGCATTTGATTCACAGTAACTGGATATTGCATCAGATTGTCAACGCGAATATGGAAATGCCCACCATTTAAAACATGAATCAATTTTGCTTAATCATAAACAATATTGCTTGTTCAGAACATAGAGTAGTAATGAATGTGGATTGCAAACACAGTCAGCTCACATTTGTTCAGTCTCATTTTACATCCTAGAAGTGCTTCTGTCTACATCCCATACTGTCATTTTTCATTTGACCACGTTTGTTAAACACTACAGCATTTGATGACCATTGATGATTTTGTAGAGCTTTCTGTAATTAGTCTTTATTTCGATATGGTCCATGCATAAGTTGTTAGTAGTGGTTTGCTGTGGCATAGTTGAAATTGTGTTGAGTTTGTCACCACATGGTTCATGTTTGGCCTTTTATGTCTGTGGCCTTTATATAATTTCCCCATCAGCAGAATATGACAGCGCTACATCCATACTCTAGAGTTCTCAACACTCAAGAATTCTAAACATATTTCTAGATTTTATTGATTTGCCGTAGGGGAATTATTTGATGAGTGGATAGTCTGAATTTATTTTATGACTATGTCATGGTGCCAACACAGAAGCAGCAACACTACAGATACAAGTATTGCCAAGTCTTTTAACAAAGACTGCATTTTCTTTAGCACATTGATTTGTAATTTTATTTTGATTTCACTTTAGAATGTCGCCATTTGTAAACTTGAATTTTAAATTATTTTCTATTAAAAGCACAGGCATTTTTATGATATTGTAGATATTGCATATTATTTTATACCCACAAACAGGTGTGAAAGGTCATGCTCACTTGTGTCCTTGTGGTGAGGTTTTGGTGTGAGGGTCTCCATCTGTGCATCTACATTATGAATGTATTCATTTGTTAAAAACAGGAATGTTTTGTGTGTGTGTGTGTGTGTGTGTGCGTGCGCGAGTGTGTTTTCCATGGTCTCCTTTCACATCGTTCAAACTTTATTAAAAAGAAACATTATTAAAAGAAGCATTTTCTTCAGGACACAAATGGTTACACATGTCTGTATTCATGAAATGATAGATTTCTATTAGAATTTGCATAAATGAGATTTTTGTGGGTACCCTGCAATGTCATAATTAAAATGTAATGAAGCTGATTTGTACCGATTACACTGGAGCACATTTTTAAAGTATAAATGTTGATTGCCTTGCCTTAATTCACTATCTAGGTATGTAATATGTACGTTTTGGAAGGCAATTTTTTTTTTTTTTTGCCATACATCTCCATGACATTTCAGCAGAAATACATACATGTTGTTTGTTCAAGAGTCATTCTAGATCACAGCATAATTTGCCTACACTAACTTAGCTTCTTTTGCCATTTTTTTTTCTTTTTTTTTTCTGCCATGGGCAATGTTTCCTGATATTACATGGTGCCTTTTGTAAGAGATTTAATGTTTTGTGCACTGCAAGGTCATGTTAAAGATATGTTTATGTAAATATATTTTGCTCTCATATATTCACATTTTCAAGCCTTTATTATCATTCAGGCTACCCTGTTTAGACATCTGGGGATGTGAGGTGTCCAACTTGAATAGGAAAAAGTGCAATGATCTGTCCTTTAATAAGAAAAAGACAGTGCTTGAAGTCTGGTCTTATTTTACTGAGAGAGCTCATCGGTTTGTTTTGCTTTGTCAGGAATACCTCTCGTAATCACATTAACAGTAAATATTTTTCATGTGCGATTTAGCAGTTTGCTTTTTCAAACACACATGCAGGTTGTCTATTCCATTTATTATTATGTCTGAACATGCTTCATTACCAATCAACTGAGGGGGAAAAGAGTGACTGTTTTGTATGTCAATTTTACATCATTGTCAGGGAGCATTTTGCCTTTTAAACATTTTAGTAAAATGGACGTTTTTTTTTTTTTTTTTATTTTTTTCATTGCCACTTTTCACCGCAATTTGTATTTTAATTTAGTGTTTTTCCTATTGCTATAATCATTAAATATCATTTTAGTAAATTGCCAAACCTCCTCTGAAAGTTTATACATTAAATAATATTTGATTGTATCATGTATAGAGGAACAATTCATAGAGAGAATAGTTCATGCTTTATGAGCCACATGAGGCCTCTTTGGTGCAAAGCCGTTTGTCTCACAAACATGTTCATCAGAATTCAGTCCTTTTAATCACCCAATTTGTGCTTTTTTTATTTGACTTTTTTTGTCACTTTTATTTATTTTTGGTTTATTTATTGATCTACTTTTTATGTTGAATCCTGGAACTCACATTCTTTGGAGGCTGTCTTTTTGTAAGGTCAGATTTTAAGTGCTGAAGAAATTTATATACCAAAGGCCACCTCTCTAGTCCTTCAAGTGCAATGAAAATAAAACACTCTTAATTTTGAATATGTGAATTTAACAGGGATTAAAAAGGCAGAGGTTGACAGATCAACAGTATTTTTTTCTGTTTTGTAAAAAGTATATTTTGTGTGATTCTAATTTAAAGCTCACTTTTAATAGTATATTACTGTGAAGTCCTTCCTCAGTGTTACACTTGATGTAAATAATGAATAAAGAAACTGTTGAAACATATTGGTTTGGGAGTTTGTATTATCATTAACTTATTTTTTATAAATTTAAGTACTGTGACATGCTGTACGTCATCTAAGACTATTTAAAGAATTTTTTTCTAAATCTAGTATTAAATTCATACATCCAGAAAATACATACAAGCAGAAAAAAAAGTTAATGTACATGTTATTTGTCAATTACCCAAACCTTAAAGGGTTAGTTCACAATTTATGTCAATAATTACTCACCCTCAGGTTGTTTCACACCCGCAAGACCTTTGTTCATCTTTGGAACACAAATTAAGATATTTTTTGATAAAATCCAATGGCTCAGTGAGGCCTCAATGCCAGCAAGATAATTAACACTTTCAGATGACCAGAAAGCTACTAAAGACATATTTAAAACAGTTCATGTGACTACAGTGGTTCAACCTTAATATTATGAAGCAACGAGAATACTTTTTGTCAACCAAAAAAACAAAATAATGACATTATTCAACAATGTCTAGTGATTTGCGATTTCAAAACACTGCTTCATGAAGCTTCGAAGCTTTACGAATCTTTTGTTTCGAATCAGTGGTTCAGAGCGTGTATCAAACTGCCAAAGTCACGTGAACCATTGAAATTTCGAAACACTTATGACGTGACGAAGCCTCGTTTACTGAAATCACGTGACTTCGAGAGATTGGCAGCTTCAAACCACTGATTTAAAGATTAGTAAAGCTTCGAAGCTTCGTGAAGCAATGTTTTGAAATTGCCCATTACTAGATATTGTGGAATAAAGACTTGATTTAGTTGTTTTGGCACACAAAAAGTATTCTCGTCGCTTCATAACTTTAAGGTTGAACCACTGTAGTCATATGAACTGTTTTTACAGAAACGGATTTTATCAAAAATATCTTAATTTGTGTTCCAAAGATGAACGAAGGACGACATGAGGTTGAGTAATTAATGACAGAATTTTCATTTTTGGGTGAAATAACCCTTTAATTACTCACCCTCATGTCGTTCATCTTCGACATAAGGTCTTCATCGAAGACCTTCGTTCATCTTCTGAACACAAATTAAGATATTTTGATGAAATCTGAGAGGTATGACTTCTCCATAGACTTCTCATTTTTTTGTTCTCCAGTAGCTGTGTGTAGTTACTCAACCTCTCCACTTGCACGCTCTGACGGGTAAGAGGCGCTATTGGACAATCACATCCCTCCATTTCCCCGCGGCAGAGGCGCATTGTTGGTCGGAAATGGGAAAACCCTGAGCCGTGAGGTTGTCGCTGCTGGCTTCACTGGAGTATAGAGAGTTACACGACGGCAGAGAGAGGGAAGAACAAGCAACCCTGGAGTTTTATGCAGAGGAGACGTTAGTTCTTGGAGTTTTTCGCTATGAGCTGGGGAACGGATCTTTGGGTAAGCGCACTTTTCCCATTGCTCGTTCCTTGTGGCCTTTGTTCACTCACAAACAATTCGGTTTTTGGCATGACTTCAGGAAAGGTGTCCTAGTCAAGCTGTCTGTGTATTCTCGGTCTGTCCTGTTGGGTTTACTGTGTCAGTACACCTTAACCGCCAGAAATAATGCGAGAGTTTGATACATTGTAACGTTACGCTTTTCGAATGTATCAAGTTTTAAATGTATCAAGCTTGACGTTTCATTTGATTCTATTGACATTCCAAATCAAACCTGGTTTCACACCCAGTTTCGATGACGAGGTGGGGAAAGATTCACCCTTTATTAACTCGTTTTCCTTGTATATCAGAGATAGTATCGCATATGTGTATTATTAATTTAATTTAAGATAAACACAACATTTTCTCCCAGCAGTCTGCAGAATACGTTTCCATTGTTGCTTTTTGGTGACAGAGAGAATGCTGAAGATGATGTGCAGTAAAAGAATAGCCGGAGATGAATCTTCTAATGTGGTTAGATCTACGGGTTGACCATTGGCACCACGTTTGCAGTTTGATCCCACATTTTTATTGTCTGGGCTTCAAGTCTGCCATGTTCCTTTGACACACTGGTCTTTTAAATAAATAAAAGATGAATCGTTTCGGCATAAGCTGAACTATTGGGAGACAATGAAGCCCGTCGAGTGTGTGTGGGTCTGTTACAGGGGTGTTGCCCTTCAGATTGGGCTACTGGACAAAAAGCAGAGGATGTGTGAGGTATTGCTAGAAATATCCCATGCATCATCTGTGCTTTTTGAGGTTTATAGGTTCAAACTTGGTGGTTTTAATCGATGTTTTAGTTATAACTTTAATTACTATGCACGGAATTAGTCATTTGTGATTGATCATCCAGATTAATAACTGTTTTTGTTGCTCTGTGTGTGTAAGAGTGACTAGGTTTCGGTGTTCTTATTATGACAGTGTAACTTGTCTCATAGTGTATTGGTTTAAAGTTAACTGAGTAATTAACCGATTTAACTAAAAGATTTTGGTAAAAATGTTTTTTCTTTGAATATTATCTGGGTTCCTGACCTGTTGGTAACATAGTAACTGGTTTCAAACTGGTCCAAGCTGGTCAATAGCTGGCTGATGCATCCAAAAACACTTTGACCACCTTAAGCTCTTATGACCAGCTGGTAGCTGCTCCAGGATGGTCTACCTGCTTGGACCATCTAAAAACCAGCTAGATAAATACTATGTTCCGAAACACAACTACCATGTTATGCTGGAAAATCCAGTTTTTGTGACTTTCATAACTCATTTATTCTTACAAACACGTACAGTTGTATAATAAGACATTGATAATGAAAAACAAAAGGCTTTAAAGCAATTTGATCAAGTCAAAAATGCAAGAACTGTAGCAATGTGTAGTGTTTAATGTGTACTTTTTAACAAGAACATGAGCACTATATGCCTTGGTAGATAAAATGAGTTACTAGCAGTTCAGCAAATTATACTGTCCATTGGACATTGGACTTGTTAGATTGAACATATTCCAGAGCTTTCACATGTGGCAGGATGTTTAGTGTTTATTCGATATTGTCATTCAAAACTGTCTGTTTACCCTAAATTTGGATTAAATTGGCTTTCTTAATTTCTCATACCGTAAATCCCTTATGCTGTGAAATATGGCATATCCTTCTCAATTGGCATTGGTCTTTTGTAGATTGCATTCATCTGTAATCCTGTGGCAAATCCCTTTGTACATGGAACATGCTGAATAATCACGTTGTCTGCTTGTCTCATGGTGAATGTCTTTTTAGTCATAAAATGTGGATGTTTTTCCATCCTTAGCCTTGGCTCTGATGAATGAAATGCCATTCTATCCCTTAAATGCTTAAATTTTTCATCGTGGTTCTCCTCAAATGCACTCTTCGTTAGATCCATTTGTGCTCTATTAAGAGATGTGAAAACTCAATTAATGTATTTAATGTCACTCATTATTTGTCAAGTGTTAATTTTGATTCAGAATTAGTGACACGTCTTCGGGTGTGATCGGTTTACACCTTTCAAAATTACACAATTGTACCACATAACAAGAAAACGTCTCGTGCACAAAACAGCTTGTTAGTTTAGAGTATCATAGAGGATATATTGTGTGACATTTTCACTGCCCAGTGCTTTTATTAGTGCAAAGCAATATGAACATGGCTCCTGGGGGTCGACTTGAACTGTGAGGGTTTGTGTGTACTTTAATCAATGTAAGGAAGGACAAAGAGCTTGACTGAAACTTAATCACACAATGCTCAACTGAGTACAGGAAACTGACATTTAAACTCTGTGCTATTATTAAAACAGTTTCCTTGTGTTTTTTACACCTCCTAAAGTTGTTTGTTTGAAGTCTGTATGATGGTTTCAGGGGAGCCAGTGCACACTCCTTCTAGTTTTTTGCAATTTGAACACAAATGTACGACCGCATGGAGCGTGTGGACTGAACTCTTAGTGTGTGTTGTTAAATAGAATTGCTAAGAGGGCTTCAATGTGGTTATTTAGTCTTCTGTAGAGCAAACTGGTTAGACCTGTTACAGTGCTTGGATAGTAATTGTTTAGTCCATGCGTTGTGTGTGTTGTAGTGTTTTGGGTTTCAAAAATAAATTGAATTGTGGCCAATGTCAACCAGCAAATGAGTAGAGGAAAATACTTTATTGTTCTTTGAACTCCAGGCTGACTATAACTTCACAATTTTAATATATTCTAAAATGTTTTTTTTTTTTTTTTTTTTTTTTTTACATGATCCTTCATAAATCATTTAATATGCTGATTTAATATATTTGAAGATGAAATCTTTCATAACATTTTAAATGTCTTTACTATCACTTTAATCAATTTAATGCATCCGCTTTGCTGAATAAAACTTAATTATTTCTTTTTAAAAAAAAAAGTCTTTCTGACTCCAAACCCTACTCCAAACAGTAGTGAATGATGTATAATAAAATATTGTTAACTAAAAGGTCTGCTCATTAAGATTCATATGCATGAAAGATGCATTTACATTAGATTTTGAAATGGTCCGTTTTTTCTCAAGTCTTGAATAAACTGACAGATTTATAACATTTCCTTAATAAAAGAACACATTTTAAGTCATTTACATGAACTTCCACATTGTCGGCTATGATGCATAATCAATCATGTGAGATTGCGAATGTAAATGCACATATACATTTTTATAGAAGCACTATTTAGTTAAAATAGATATAAGGTCTTGAGAGAATCTGCAGACAGAATTTGATCAAAGATCATGCACTTTTCTTGTAGTCAGTCATGTCAAGATTTGACTGAAAAGCTTGTTATACATCACCTTAAAATTAAAAGCAACTTCAGTCTTCAACCCCTCCAGTCACCCAAGACACAAGGCAGCTGTCAAATTAGTTCAGTTGAAGGTTATCCATAGGACTTGGCTGCTGCTTTCTGTTTTTGACTGGTCAGGCTTTTGTGTGTTTTTACAAATTGCCACAGAACAACCACAATAGCTCTGTTAGCTGCAGAATTTGAGCCCTGAAATCACAATTGTGCATTTAAAATATGCTCTCTCAAGTAAGCTTGTGTAATTATTGTATTATCTAACCTTAAAATAACCCCCAAAATGAAAGTTCTGCCAGTATTTACTCACCTGCATCGTGTCTGTCTAAACCTGTGCTTTTATTTTTTTTTTCTGTGGAATACAGAAGGTGATCTTTAAGAAGCTAATAGTGACCTTGGCTGTCAAGGACCAGAAAAGCACTATAAAATGCACTTATTGGAACAAGTCAAAGTGTATTTAATTATTCACTGACAATATTTCCCACTACAAAAATGAGTACAACTTTGGAATTATAAGGGTGAGAACATGAAGTGTATAGGTGTTTTTCCAATGCCATTTACTGATGTTTTCCTTTAGTGACACTATACAGGCTATGTCTACACTAATCCAGATACATCTGAAACTGAGAAAACCATCCACACTGAGACAGCTTTTTTGTCCTGCGATAACAGATCTTTTTGAATATGATTTCCCAATAAATCAATTTCAAATGCTTTTTCTGCATTGTAGTGTGGACTGTGAAAACGGGTATTTAAAAATGATGTATATTTAGTCATATGATGCATATTGTCAATAGATATGTTTATACAGCTATGTGCTATTCACTTTCACAGTGTTGCCAAAGATACATGTTATTTTGTACAACTGTTCATTTTAAATTCCTGACAAGATGACAGAACATTTACTTGCAGTTGTTGTGGCAAAACATTGAAGGCAATTGCATTTTAGACCATACACAGAGTGGCGATTCAGTGCGACCTAATAGTGTTAGTGTCAAAAGTACCGACTTCGATACCAAGTCGGTACTAAAATTTAAAAAATGTGACAATACCTGCATTTCCCTCCAGCATTTTGAGTGGAGTCTTAAACACCTCTGATTGGCCATTGTGTTCATGCACTCAACAGATATGTATGTGATTGGCTACAATGATCAACGCTTCAAAAACATGTTGTAAATAGACATCTTTGACGCTCTTCACCAAGTGCTTACACAGATACACATGGGAGCGTTTGAAAGCAGGTGTCTATCAGCAGATATATTAGTGGATTTATTAGATCTGCTGATAGATGGCTGCTTTTGACAACCCTACAACCTAAACGTATCAGCAAGTGGTGAAAGTTTGCTAAAGAAGAGTGTGAGAACTTTGTGAGAGAAAGTGTGAGAACTTTGTCTGGTTTTCCAGTATCATTTCAGTGAGCTTTTATTATGTTTTTTGCATGCGCAGTAAGATTTAAGCGTCTTTCAACATTTCAGTGTGGACAAGAAACCTTTGCAAAAGGCTTGAAAAAGCTAGTGTGGATGGAGAGCATTTTGAAACGAAAACACCATTTTCAACTGTATCCAGAGATTAATGTAGACATAGCCTCTGATCTTCACGGTTGAGGCGCACAGATTGCTGAGAGCTGGTAATCTAGGATACCTGGAGTTCAGTCAGGTGAGACTCTGCCAGGTCATTATGTCTGCTTGCCAAGACTGCTGTCGTTGCCAATGTGCCAGAGGAGCTATAGACATAAACGCACTCTGAACGTAGTCGTGGGAAAGAGTAGGTCAGGAAACAATTTGTTTGAACCTTTGACCCCAGCATTTAGTATGTCATTCCAGTGCTTTCCGATGTTTATTGGCATGTGTGAGTAATGTTTCGCTTACATGCGTCTCTGGTGAGAGAACCAGTCTGTGCTCTCATTGCCACTGACCCATTTTCAACAATAAATGCTGATCATAAATTGATAACTCTCTCTGTTTTTCTGCTTTTCTTAGGGTGGTAAAAAAGTTTTGTAATTTATGTCTTGTTACAGTTCCTGAATGGGGAATACATATCTTAGATGTTTTAAATGTTTGATAGTTGCTTCTGACCCTTTTCGCCAACATTAGAGTTGGAGTTTTATACAGATTATGTTCTGTCATCCCTGCTCTGATCAGAACAAAACTCTTAAAAATGTTTCACAGTATCCTGCTTAAACACAAGCTCTTGGCTATGTTTGGTTGCAGGGTGAATATCTGCAGACAATCGGTGCTTTGTAGCATGTAAAGCTTGGTCTTGGCTCTCTCTTCGGCCCCTGGCGCTCTCTGAAAGACCAGCAGCTGGGTGCAAATGTCCGTCTATATCATACAACAAAGATTAATTTAGTTTTGAGGTCAATGTTATCATAACCAAGGGTGCGTAGCTTATTTTTCTGCTGGAATCGGCTAATTGGACCATCTCAACTTGGGTTACAACCAATTTTTTTTTCTCACAGCCAATATTTATGGAGCACGACTCGCACAAACAAGTTCTGTGCTCCTTGGCTCGGAACCGGAGTTTGAAAAAACTGGCGGAACGTCCTGTGATCTTCTCAACCAAACCCCTACATGATGGAGGTCCAAATATAGCTGTACTCTGAAGCTTTTCTTTGTCTGGCATAGCTTTGGTGGCCTCATCAGAAGCAATTAGCCCAGGTTGAAATCCATGTTGAATATTTGTGGTGCCACTAGTCTCCAAACAGGGCAACTTTATGGTCCCATATCATGAAACATTTTGCTTGAACCATGCATAGTTGTTTCTTTATTTTAAGACTAACATAGGCATCATTTTAGACTGGGAATTTTCAGTAGTCATTTGTCACATGATGTGTGAGGCATCAATGCCAAGTTTACAGGATAAGTGGGGAATGTTCTCCTTTGATGTTTTTAAACCCTCTTACTCACTTCCTTTAGAGGAATAATTTTAGTCACTCTCATGTTATATCAATCCTGTCATGTTTCCATGGAACACAAATGGAGATTTTTTTTTTTTTTGAGGAATCTTCACAATTTAGAAAATTCTATTTATTCATTCTTTTTAACACTGTTTTTCTCTGAACTTTTTCCCCCTGATGGTCTCTTGGTCCCAGTTTGAAAACCTGTTTAAAATAGAGAAACTAACATAAAACACTCATCCTGTACCACTACATTTATCTACTGTTTTCAGAGGATTTTTTTATGATTATAGGAGCTACTTGAGAGAATGTGGCATAAATTCTGCAAAAATCATTTTATAGCTCTGTTACATAACCTGAAGAATGAAGAGGCACTTCAAAACTAGCCACCTCAGGATGCCACCCCTCCACATATTTCTTTAATAATTCATAAACTCAAGACCTAAGCATTTGGAATTGATTGTTTGCAGCACTTGAATGGAAACTGAATTCAGGTTTTTCACAGGCAAGCTCGATGGGAATTGGCTCGAAACTGTGTATTAAGGGTAACAGAGTTCATTGTTCACAGACAGCTTCTTTCACATTTACAGGGCCCCTTAGTCCCCTGACAAATCACACAAGCCTGTTTACAGAAAGAGAGAGAAAACACAGGGAACCAGACTGGTCGTTTCGTCGTCTCCCACCTTTTGTTGGATGACATGCGTTGCGTTTTTTATGGCCTGTGGAAATGTTTCTAAATCCGTGAGACTGTTGCTTGGAATGGATAGAATGCCCTGGAAATGTACATTTATTCACTTAAATTGGTACAGTAGGGACAGTTTTACAGTTTCTTCACACGGGACACCATGCTGAACCAAAACAAGTTGAGATTGTTTCTTGTTTCGAACGAGTGAATTGTGGATTTGCATAGGAGAGAAGCAGTTTCCAGGGTAATCCAATGCAATGTATGCTGTGCTGAAATAGACAGCTCAAGTGTCTTTTGTTTTTATCTAGTTATGCAAGTCAGGTAGCAACTCATTAATCTGTGTGCTTTAACCTGACTGAAAATCTTGGCTCCATGACAAGCTTGGATTAAACTCGCACACTATTAAACATTCTGGACAAACATGGCATGATGGAAGTCCAGAATCAGAGACTCAAGAGTAGCTTTATTATCATTTTTAGCTTTACACAGCCTGTACACAATGAAACAAAACAGCGTTCCTCCAGGAAACAGGACTAAGAAACAGGACTACAAAACTAAACTCTATATAATTAAATTATATAAAATAGACTAAACAAAAGAGTTAAATAAGAGCTATAACTAAAACAGGTATTGAACATTTATACGCAAATTACATAAGACTACATACAGTGCATGTGTGCATACCAGAGTAGACAGTGCGAACAGCATGAGACGGTACAGATTTTACATAGAACAGGGCACAGTAATAAGAGACAAAGTAATAAAAGAGGTTAATCATTAAAATGAGGTAGCCTATATGAGCAACTCTGGTAGTTAAATCCCTGACCTGATAGATTATTCGAAGTAAACAAGAAAGCTTGCTGTTAGCTTTAGGAGAATGTATATCCTTGGCTTAATATATACATAATAGATTATTTTGGTCTTGTTGATATCGATCTACATGCTTTTCAAATAGCATTCTATCATCCTGTCTTTCATTTTATATTATAAGACTAAAACAAAACAAAATGTGTTTCACATGACTGACAGTGCAATTAACCAAGCACATCTTTAAGAGACTGTCCCACAACCCAGTGATATCCTCTGTAGGCAGTGTTTAAACACATAGGTATAGGCACCAAACAATTAATTTCTAAAATACCTTCTTTCGGCCAAATTTTATCATCGCATGTATCTGTTGGGTAGAATCCAGTCCCACAATGTATTGTAACAAGCTCAGTAAAAGAAAAAAAAAAAAAAAAAAAAAAATCTAAGATGGCAGATGAAGCAAGAGTAAGAGTTCATTCAATATTGAAAAGTGTGGAAGATCATTCAGTTCAAGTCAAAATGGAGTGTAATCCGAAATGTATGTGTGCTATTTATTTTATGCTTGGAGTATAGTATTATTAGCTAATGGCAGTCTCCGGTGATTTGTGTGACATGAAATTAGCTAAAATATTTGATTAACAAATGTATATGGCTTGAAATTTGTAGAACTTTGTCAAAGGTCACTGGCAAAGTGACATTTCATTTCTGTTGAAAGACTAGTTCTGTGCATGCAAATTCTGGGTGGAGCTGCATATTTATAGTTCGGATGCAGAGAAGACGCAGGTAGTAGACCACAAGGATCTCACTAGGTGTTGGAACAAAGCCATTGTATTAAGCTGGAGGGCTGTATGTTTGCGTTTTTAGCTGTGGTATGTGTGCTTTTATCTGTCTAATCGGGGTCATTACAGTACAGGAAGACAGACAGACGTTTGGGGGGATGGGGGGTCTTAATTCTTAGGCTTGCACATGATAGCACTCATGCTCTTTGTGAAATGTCTTTGTCTCCTAGACCCTCCAGAAGTTTCTAAATCATAATGATGCACTCAAACATGGCTGCTAATGATTTCCAAATGATCTCCCCCTGCGACACTACAGCCCTGCACTGTAACTGAAAAATGAACCCCACTATTTTTTACATTGACACATCAAGCTCCATTGAAATACTACAGCTGTATGTATATAGCTCAATTGCTTTATACTCCTGGAATGGAATAATGTTTCCTGATAACTGTAAACTATTGATGGGATCTTTTTCCTCCTCATCTTTTCCTTTTTGCATTGGAAAATATATTAGAAAATATATCAGTTGTTTTTTTTGTTGTTGTTGTTGTTTTTTGGATAAAGGAACACACATCAGGACTTATTTTTGCATTACATTTATTTTTTTTTGCAAAGACATTTGTGTCACAATTTGTAATTCAGACAAATGCTGTTCTTTTGAACTTTCTATTCAGCAAAGAATCCTAGAAAAAATTATATATCACAATTTCCACAAAGCTATAAAGCAGAACAACTGTTAAGTGTTCATAAGTTCTGTTAATAATAAATGTTTCTTCAGCACTAATTCAGCATATTAGAATGATTTCTGAAGGATCATATGACACTGAAGACTGGGTAAATGCTGTAAATACTGCCAACACAGTATTCAGGAATAAATTACATTTTAATATATTTTAAAATAGAAGAACAGTTGTAAGAGCATGAGAGACTTATTCAATATATTTGGCATCAGTTTTTTTTTTTCCCCCTTAATTTTAAGAATTTATCTGAGGTTTAAGCCCTATTTGTCTGTTTTAATGAATTAGAATCAAGCTGGCAGTATTTTTCATTTTTTACACTCTAAAAAAATGCTGGGTTGTTTCAACCCAAGTTTGGGTCAAAAATGGACAAACCCAACCATTTGGTTAAATTTTTAAATGCATTTTTTAATCCAACGGTTGGGTTTGTCCATATTTGACCCAAATTTGGGTTGAAACAACCCAGCATTTTTTAGAGTGTAGGTTAGGGTCAAGGAAGGTGCCATTTTCCAGTCTTTTTTAGCTTAGTCAGATATGTGTTAAGGCAGTCACTTTGTATTCACCTCAAAGTTTTGCATATTATTATGTTTGGACACAGATTAAAATGAGTCAGGCAGGAGGCCTGAATATCCTGGAGTGCTCTTGCTTTGCTAGCAGCACGCCAGTGCAAAACCAACCTGCAGCTGAAACTGTCCAATGCAGAGAAACAGGTATGCATGCTGACATGTTAAAACATGACTACAGAAATGCATATCCCTTTGAAAACTTCTCTGCAATGCAGGTACAGTTTATTTGACCGGTGCTAACACTGTATGTTTGAATGGGGTGGGTAAATATTGCCCTCTCTTTTGTCCCTCAAATCTAGTGTAAAGAGTTAAGAAGCGGCAAAACAAATCCTGCTTCAGACATCAGTGTGACCTTGTTGGTTTGGCACCATTTCATGACAAACCCAGACCTCCATGTGAAGCCCCTCACAGTCTGGTGGATCCATTCTGCTGGCTTCAACCTGGTGATTGCGGTCTGACTGTGCGGTGTTGGTGGTGTTATGTGGCCTGTTATATCCTGTTCTTCTTCAGGGGAATTTATTCAGGTATAGCCTATTCAGGGGAACCAGCCTATTCAAATACTGTTGCCATTTAAGTTTACTTACGGTTGAGGTTAAAATTAGGTTCCAGCTGTGGTGGTGTGAATCACTTGGTTTGATTTAAGATTGTCTGGGAAGTGTATTTTCTGTTTGGCTGCTAAAACATTTTTGATTTTTAAAATACTATGCAGGGACAGCTATAAGTAAACCATTTGTACATTGACTTCCCGGGGGGGTGTATACACTGTGATGCTTTCAAAACATTGCTCTTTGTTTGTTTGAACCATCCAACATTTACAGTTATGCATTTGGCAGACGCTTTTATCTAAAGCGACTTGCGTTGCATTCAAGGTATACAAATTTTTAACAGCATTCATGGGAATCGAAACCATGACATTGGTGTTGCTAGCGCAATGCTCTACTGTTCGAGCTTCTGCCTGAGCCAGTGGCGTACATTTTGGGACTACCTTTTGATCTGAACAATGGAAGATGTGGGCGGGCGGGAAATGTGGGTGTTAGTGTTTGGGAAGCTTGTTTGGCGCTAACGTCGCAGAAATGACACACTGCACCTTTGAACAGAGATAAAGTGATAATGGTGTTCTTAATCATTAAAGTTTACTGGAAAAGTTTTCCTCGTTGTCCATTATGTGTCCTTATCCTCATTTTCATTGAAGGAAGGAAGCATTTCCTTGCCTCACCCAATGTGCTGGAGGTTTAAGTGATTGCGGATGTTTGAAGCTCTGTTTTTCCTGGTGCTCACGGAAGAGGATCTGTAACAGCAGCCTTTAGAGTTAAGTTAAGCTCATGTGAGTTGGCTGCTCTGTGTGGTGGTTATAACATGCCATGGCTGACACATCTTTGTGGGATGTAGGGTGTGAAGTGCAGTCTCCAAACACACTTCTTTAACACATCCAATGTAGTGCATTCAGTTCCAAACCACATGCAAACTTTAGAACCATGGAAATGCTGCAAACTTGTGTAAGCAATTCCATATTCCATAAATTAAAATGATTTAAACATTAATGGATATGTATTTGACTGCTATTTCTACTGCTCCCAAATACTTTTTTTTTCATTGGTCAGAAAAATTGACCAATGACATGCCATTGGTTGAGCCCATGTTGCTATGCTGAGCTGATTGGAATGCTCAAAAAAGGTAAAGTTTTCATGGCACCACAGCATTTATACTTTTTTGGGGAGATGAATCTATCGTACGTTACTTTTTGGGGGGAAAATTAATTATATTATTTGGCAAGGATGCATTAAATTGGGTAAAAGTGACAGTAAAGACATTTATAATGTCACAAAAGACAAGAAGCACAACTGTTGATGATATAATAAGAAATGTTTCTTGAGCACCAAATAAGCATATTAGAATGATTTCTGAAGGTTATGAAATACTGCTTTGCTCTCTCTCACAGTAATAAATTAAATTTTTAAATGTATAAAAATAGAAAAATAGTTAGAAATAGTTATTTTAAATTGTCATCATATTTCACAGTATTACTGTTTTTTTTACTGGATTTTTATCTTTCTGTGCATATAAAACTGGGATAGATAGCATGGGAAGAATGCACACATCACCTTTTAAAGATTAATTTAAAAAAATAATAGAAATTGTACTACAATAAAAACATTGTGTTTAGATGTAATTTTTTTGACAATATCAGGACAAAACATTGAAAATTGTTTTCATTTCATCAATGTCAGAGTCAGTGGTGTTGCACAAATATCACGTTGGGCTTGTTATGGTTAGCATAGAATCACGTATTGTCCATGTTTCTTCTCTAGAGCTGTTTAGCTGTAGAGAGATGATTCTGCTGTTGTTCACTGCTCAGTGGGCAGTTTTGAAGCAAGACAGAAAATGAAGTGTCCCTCGGTGGAAAGGATAATCAGTGTCAGAACATGCTGTAATGGTCTTAAAAGTGTGTGTCAGCCTTTAGTCACAAGGCAGTGAACCAACTCCCTTTTTACACACACACCCGTGTTTCCTCAGACTGGCATGCCTTTAAAGGCCTTTAATCTTGAACACCAGACCTTAACAAAGTTTCTCCTCGGGGTACAGAGGGATGTGACCATGTTAGAAGGGTTGTAGGTGGTTTGGGCACATTTTAGCAAGTCTTCAGAAGCAGCAAGATGAAAGAGACCTTCTGAGGCGCTGACAGCTACATGAAGAGTGTGAATCGAAAGTGTAGAGAAATATGAGATATGACAGGCATCTAGAAAATTAGTTGTAGACTGAGTGTTTCCTACAGGAATTTCATCCTTGTTCACTTCCATCACTTCAACGTGATGACGTCCTAATGTTCTGCATTCCATGTCAGGTGCTTACAGACACTTCTGTCTGAAATTACAGCTCGGATAGACATGCATTACATGTAGTGTTTTTTTTTTATTATTATTATTATTTTTTTTTTTTATTTTATTGGGACTGATTCTTGGCAATTTCCTTTGGGAAACAAAACAACATGTGACCAAAACAACATGTGACTGACACAGAGAGCACAAATTACATTGCCCTGTGTGGAGGCCCTTTGACTCGTTGTGGAAAAATGAGTGTGCCCTTTAAAAAACTACAGTCATTTTATCTACTGCTTAATAATGACTGATAAAATTAAGGTATAATATTAAATGCCCCTTGGACAGACAGAAGTTACAACAAACAACAACAAACAAACACATTTCATTCTCAAATGTGATATTAGATTTATTGTCACAATATTCTTAGGAAATGACTGGAGATGGTTCAGGATGTCAATCAAATCTGGATTTATTTTTTCTTTTTAGTGAGGGCAGGGTTTAAAATTGACCAGCTGTTCAGACAACTTACAGAAATGTAGTTTTGCACAACCTTAGAATTGACTCTGTCCAGGTGAGAAGGTCTCTTGAATTAAAAGCTGTGGTTACAGTGGTGATTGACTGTGTCAAGCGCAGGACCAGAAGTCTCCGTCTTCACGGTTTCTGCAAAAACTGTCCACTAAGTTTCTGTCAGCATGACTTCTGTAAAGCTCCAGGCAAGTTTCCAATACTTTAAATGTTTTTAAATGTGCTGCAGATTAAATCTACATTAAGAAGAGCTACTAAATCCTAATATCCCTGAAACCCATAGCACGACAGTCTTGCCTTCCTTAATAGCTCCAAAATCTTGCTTTAAGTGGTATTTTTAAGTAATGCACTCTTTTTTTTTTTCTTCTCATTCTTCTTGTGCACTTCCAGTACTTTGAAAAGGTCTTGAGTGTCTTGTATTGTGAAAACAGCTGGGGAGATTGATTGATTTTGATTTAGCGAATATCACACAAAGAAATTTTTTTTTTTAGTTTTGTGGAGTAAACTATTGCTATACAGTGGCATGAAAAAGTATGTGAACCCCTTGCAGAATCTGTGAAAATGAGAATTGTTTTAATAAAATAAGAGGTTAAATGAATAAAAAAATGCATGTTATTTTTTGTTTAGTACTGTCCTGAGTAAGATATTTTACATAAAAGATGTTTGCATTCAGTTCACAAGACAAAACAATAGCTGAATTTATTAAAATAACCCCATTCATAAGTATGTGAACCATTGATTCTCAATACTGTGTGTGGTTACCTGATGATCCATGACTGTTTTTATGTTTTGTGATGGTTGTTCATGAGTCTCTTGTTTGTCCTGAGCAGTTAAACTGAGCTCTGTTCTTCAGAAAATCCTCCAGCTCCTGCAGATTCATCAGTTCCCTTTCGATACTTCACTCGTACTGCGTATGGGGAAAGGTCTCCCTTTTTCCCCGCTGCTGAAGCCTTTTTCAATAACGCAGTGTAACTGCACCGTCATTGGTTCACTCATAGACAAGTTGTTGAACCAATGACGGCGCGGCATAGCTGCGCGGCCTATGGCGACAAAGCGCGCGAATATTCCCGCCGAAATGGGCGGGGTTAAGGGCTATATAAGCAGGCGTTTCGCCATAGGATTTCAGTGTTTTCTCCTTCAGCGACGACCTCATCATCTCCTCGCTGATCTCCGCCTGAAGCCGAGAAGCTCGCCGCCTTCCTGACTGCTCTCGCCGCCGTCTGAAGGGGCTCCCGCAGCGGACTCGCCTGGACTCGCCGGACTGAGGACAGCGCCGGCGCCCTCTCCGACTGCAGCATCAGCACCGTCGCCGAGTCGCCGCCTCCCGCTTCCCGCTCCCGGCCGCTTCCTGTGTGTCCCCTGCCGCCATCCGGCGCGCCGTCTTGAGAGCTTCACCGCGGCTTAACGCCGCTCTAAAAGAGCGTATTTCAGCGGTTTTCACCGCTTCTAGAGCTTCCGCGGCCCTCGCCGCTCTAAAAGAGCCACCCAAGTGCCGTTTTCACGGCAACGGCGTCTTCTCAGATGCCCCGCCACTCGTGTGGCACGTGCAGGGCCCCCTGCACGACGGTGATGGTCACAGCGAGTGCGTCGCTTGCCTGGGCAAGCCCCATGCAGACGGCGCGCTCGCTGGGGACTCATGCCCGCACTGCGAGTGCATGAGTCTCAGTTCCCTGCGCTCGCGGGTCGCCTTCTTCACAGAGGGTGATCTCGCCGCTCGCGCCCTCCCGTCTCCTTCCTACCGCGAGCCGGCTAGGAAGAGACAGCGGGGCAGAGCGACCCAGCGCCAGGAGATAGGCGAGCTCACGCCGGCCCAGTTCCCGCGTGCCTCGCCCTCTCCCCCGAGGGAACCCTCTCCCGTCCTGTTCTCTCGGCCTGAGCAGCGTCCCTCTGCGGAAGCGAGTGACCTTGTCTCATTCGGTGGAACAGACGACGAGCAAGACGACTCCATGTCTCTTGCGGCTTCCGAAGCAGAAGTGTGGGCTGGCGAATCGGACGATCCCGCCCCCCCGCCTCCCTTGGAGCCCATTGAACATGGCCAGGGCATGGATGCCGAGCTCCTCCGCATCCTATCCAGAGCCGTAGAAGAGCTGGACCTCGACTGGGCCCCACCTGAGGAGCCGTCGCGCAGTCGCCTTGACGAGTGGTTCCTGCCTGGCCGCCGCCAAGCCCCTCGCCAGCGAGCAGCGCCCTTTTTTCCCGAGGTCCACGAGGAGCTGACGAAGTCGTGGCGCGCTCCGTACTCCGCCCGCCTTCATACCACGCACCGCTCCGCCCTCACTGCCGTCGACGGCGCCGAGGAAAAGGGATACGAGCACCTGCCACCCCTTGACGAAGCAGTGGCTGCTCACCTCTGCCCTCCCGCGGCTGTGGGATGGAAAGCTAAGAGGTCACTCCCTTCCAAGCCCTGCCGGACTACTTCCACCTTAGCTGGTCGAGCTTACACTTCGGCAGGACAGGCCGCTTCTGCGCTACACTCCATGGCCATATTCCAAGTCTTCCAGGCCAAACTCCTCCGCTCTCTGGACGAGTCTGGGATTGACGCGCCGGCTTTCAAGGACCTTCGCAGCGCTACTGACCTTGCCCTGCGAGCCACGAAGGCTACGGCTCAGGCCATCGGCCGTTCCATGGCCAGCCTGGTAGTGTTGGAGCGCCACCTGTGGCTTAACTTGACGGAGATCAAGGACAATGACAAGACGGCCTTCTTAGACGCCCCGGTCTCTCCCTCTGGTCTCTTCGGCCCTGCAGTGGATGGCTTCACTGAACGCTTCACAGCGGCACAGAAATCGTCTCAGGCCATGAGACATTTCCTGCCCAAGCGCTCCAGCTCTGCTTCCAGCCGCCCCAGGACTGCGTCGGCTCAGCAGCACAAGCCCGCTCCACCTGCAGCACCGCAGTCAGCGCCACCTAAGGAGCAACGCCAGCGCTCGCGCTCTGCCAAGCGCCATCCCTTCCCGAGACGCCAGGGACCCCGGCCCAAGATTGTGCTGGACCCGGTGCCTCCGAAGTCATCCTGATCTGCCAGGAAGGAAGAGGATGGGGAATCGTCCCGTCACGACTGGACCACCCCAAAAGCTCCCACAAACACTTTCCCCTCCGCCTCGTTTAAATCCGGGCGTGGGAAACATGTTTCAAGTGACAACTGGGCCCACAACTGTTGCGCCCACTCCAAACGCCGTTTTCACGGCGAACAAATTTTTATATCATCTAAAAGAGAGCAAATTTCCTCTTCCGCTACTCTCGGTGTACAACCCCCTCAGCGGCGGTCTGTCACACGATATCATTCAACCCCTTGCCACTCGGGCCGAGGCTTGGCAGGCCATCCCCGATGTGTCAGATTGGGTCATGGGGATCGTAACTCAGGGTTACTCGCTCCAGTTTGCACGCCGGCCCCCTCGCTTCGGCGGGGTGCTTCAAACTTTGGTCAATCCGGACGACGCCCATGTCCTCCGAGCCGAAGTCATGATGTTGCTAAGAAAAGGAGCTGTGGAAATAGTTCCCCCCGCGGAAAGCGAGTCAGGCTTCTACAGCCGCTATTTTCTGGTCCCCAAGAAAGATGGTGGTCTCAGACCCATCCTGGATCTCAGACTTTTGAATCATTCCCTCATGAGACGGAAGTTCAAAATGCTGACACTGAAACAGATCCTCGCGCACATCTGCCCCGAGGACTGGTTCTGCTCGCTGGACCTGAAGGATGCGTGTTTTCACATCCAGATAGCCCCTCGTCACAGACGATTCTTGAGATTCGCATACGAGGGAGTGACATACCAATATACGGTCCTGCCCTTCGGGCTGTCTCTGGCTCCTCGCACTTTCACCAAGTGCATGGACGCGGCACTTTCCCCTCTCAGACAGGCGGGAATCCGAGTCCTGAATTATCTCGACGACTGGCTCATTCTAGCCCGTTCGCGAGTCGAGCTGGAACACCACAGATCCGTGCTCCTCAGCCATTTACAATGCCTGGGTCTCAGGGTCAACGCAACCAAGAGCTTGCTGTGCCCCACTCAACGAATATCGTTTCTGGGAGCAGTTTTCGACTCAGTCCATATGACGGCAGTAGTCTCGCCAGAGCGCGCTCTGACGATTCAGCAGCTCACAGCCTCAGTCAAGAACAGAGCCTGCCTCCCTCTGAAGTTTTTTCAGAGGCTACTAGGGCTAATGGCTTCCGCCTCTCCGGTACTACAGCTCGGCCTTCTTCGGATGCGGCCTCTTCAGTACTGGTTGAAGTTCCGGGTTCCTCCCAGCGCTTGGCGGCACGGCCGCCTTCGCCTCAAGGTCAATCAGGCCTGTCTTCTAGCCCTGAAACCTTGGACGAACCCTGTATGGTTCAAGCGCGGAGTGCCCTTACAGGCGGTCTCACGAAGGACGGTGCTAGCAACAGACGCCTCCAACTCGGGTTGGGGCGCTGTGTGCGACGGCAGACCGGCCTTCGGCTCATGGAGCCAAGAGGAAAGCCTTCTGCACATCAACTGTCTAGAGATGCTAGCAGTGATGAAGGCCCTTCAGTTCTTTCAGGCTCATTTGACAGGGCGTCACGTTCTAGTCCAATCGGACAGTATGACAGTGGTGTCATATTTAAACCACCAGGGCGGTCTCTCGTCCAGCCGCTTATGCGCTCTGGCGAAACGTCTACTGGAATGGGCTCTTCCGAGGCTTCAGTCGCTCAGAGCGACTCATGTTCCTGGCAGGAACAATCTGGGTGCAGATATGCTGTCACGGAGCAATGTCCCCTCCGACGAGTGGACGCTCCATCCCCAGGTTGTCCTCAGGATTTGGGAGCTCTTCGGGAAGGCAAAGATAGACCTCTTCGCCTCAGAAGACAACTCTCATTGCCCAACATTTTTCTCGAAGGAGGTCGACGCTCTGGCCCATTCATGGCCCAGCACGCTCCTTTACGCTTTTCCTCCGATCGCCCTGATCCCTCAGGTCATCAGGCGCATCAGAGAAGACCAACACAGAGTCCTTCTAGTGGCCCCGCTCTGGAGGAACCAGATTTGGTCCTCGGAGCTGTTCAAGCTCTCTCTGAGAGCCCCGTGGCCGATCCCCCTGAGACGGGACCTCCTCTCTCAGGCGAACAGGGCAATCTGGCACCCACAGCCGGAGCTCTGGGCTCTGCACCTCTGGTCCCTCGATGGGAGCCTACTAACCTCCCCAGGGACGTCCTAAATACCATTTCTCAGGCTAGAGCGCCGTCCACGAGACGCCTCTACGACCAGAAATGGTCGGTCTTTGCTGACTGGTGTTCGTCACGCAACATAGACCCAATGGAGAGTGACGTATCTTCTATACTGTTTTTCCTCCAAGAACGCTTGGAAATGGGGCGCACCCCTTCCACGCTCAAGGTTTACGTAGCAGCCATTGCAGCGTTCCATGCTCCTATTGCTGGCCAATCAGTGGGACGAAACGGACTTGTCATCCGTTTCCTGAGGGGCGCTAGGCGATTGAATCCCCCTCGCCCCCTCACCGTTCCCTCCTGGGACCTGTCTTTGGTCCTCAGGGCCTTAAAAGGAGCCCCATTTGAACCAATGGGCTCAGTCGACCTCAGGCCATTGACGCTAAAAACCGCCTTGCTGTTAGCACTGGCCTCGGTTAAGCGTGTTGGCGATTTGCAGGCCCTCTCTGTGAGCCCTGCATGCCTCGAATTCGGGCCTGGAGACTCTAAGGTCGTTCTGAAACCCAGGCATGGCTACGTCCCTAAGGTGCTCTCAACGCCGTTTAGAGCTCAGGTCATCTCGCTCTCTGCTCTGCCCCCTTCGACGGAAGAGCAAGGGCTGGAGTTACTCTGCCCTGTCAGGGCATTGAGGACCTACATAGAGCGATCGCAGTCTTTCAGACAGTCAGATCAGCTCTTTGTCTGTTTTGGAGGCCGCACCAAAGGATCTCCGGTCTCAAAACAGCGCATTTCTCGTTGGATAGTGGACGCTATTACGCTGTGCTACTCCTCACTGGGAGCCAAATGCCCCATAGGAGTCAGAGCCCACTCCACTAGAGGGATGGCCTCCTCATGGGCTTGGTCCAACGGAGTTTCCATCCAAGACATCTGTGTGGCGGCCGGCTGGTCTTCGCCGTCCATCTTTGTCAGGTTTTACCATCTCGATGTCCCGACCTTACAGGCTCGAGTCCTTTCAGTGTGATTAGCGGCCTCAGATGAGCTCCGCCTCACGCTATCATGGAAATAAAATTCCTCTAAGTGTAACGCAAGGGTTCGGTAAGGGCTTGCCCTCTCGCTTGTCTCTTGGGCCCCCTCTCAGGTGTCCAAGCTTCAAGCTATATCGTTCCCAGCCGTGGCACGGCGTGGTTGAATTCGTTCCCCATACGCAGTACGAGTGAAGTATCGAAAGGGAACGTACTCGGTTACTAACGTAACCTCGGTTCCCTGAGATACGGAACGAGTACTGCGATACTTGCCGTGCCACGAGGCTGCGGCTCAGGGTCGTCGCTTCAGTCGAATGACACTGAAATCCTATGGCGAAACGCCTGCTTATATAGCCCTTAACCCCGCCCATTTCGGCGGGAATATTCGCGCGCTTTGTCGCCATAGGCCGCGCAGCTATGCCGCGCCGTCATTGGTTCAACAACTTGTCTATGAGTGAACCAATGACGGTGCAGTTACACTGCGTTATTGAAAAAGGCTTCAGCAGCGGGGAAAAAGGGAGACCTTTCCCCATACGCAGTACTCGTTCCGTATCTCAGGGAACCGAGGTTACGTTAGTAACCGAGTACGTTTTCAAGCATTTTGACATATTTGAACCCTTTCCAGCAGTTATTGTAGGATTTTGAGATCTGTGTTTTCACACTGAGGACAACTGAGGGACTCAAACACAACTATCAAAAAAGGTTCAAGAAGGAAACACGACGCATTAAGAGTCGGGGTGTGAAAACTTTTGAACAGGATGATGTCACAATTTTTCTTATTTTGTTTAAATATCATTGTTTTTCATTTAGTACTGCCTTTCGGAAGCAACAGAAGATACTTGCATGTTTCCTGGCAGAAAAATTAAGTACAATTTACCTTGATATTTGAATTCAAAAGTTTTCACCCCTCTGCTTTTAATGCATCGTGTTTCCTTCTGAAGCATCAGTGACTGTTTGAACCTTTTTTAATAGTTGTGTTTTAGTCCCTCAGTTGTCCTCAGTATGAAAACACAGATCTCAAAATCCTACAGTCACTGCTGGAAAGGGTTCAAATATGCCAAAAATGCTTGAAAACTGATGAATCTGCAGGAGCTGGAGGATTTTCTGAAGAACAGAGCTCAGTTTAACTGCTCAGGACAAACAAGAGACTCATGAACAACCATCACAAAACATAAAAACAGTCATGGATCATCAGGTAACCACACACAGTATTGAGAATCAAAAAATAACATGCATTTTTTATTATCACTCTTTTTTAATTAAAATAATTCTCATTTTCACAGATTCTGCAAGGGGTTCACATACTTTTTCATGCCACTGTACATGGTTCTCATGTTATGACAGGTTCTTTTTTTGAAACTTGAGCCATGTTTGTTTTGACGTTCTAGTGGTCTTGTTTTTTATGTGTTTATTTTTGGGAAAGGGGTGAGTACTGAATACAAAATCATAATTAGTACACAAATTTCCTGTTGTTATCGCAAAGCCCCCTCTTGTACCCTGCATCTTTTGCTCAAGCTATTGTCTATGTAACAAACCAACAAAAAAAAAAAATAAAAATCCTCAGTATATTTCACTGCCCAGTGTCTAATCACAGATCAGTTTTATTTTATTTTTTTTGTATAACCATGTGAAGTACACAAATCCACATGGAATCTGATCTTTTTGATTCTGATTTGGGTCACGTCCTAACTCATGCAGTTCTGATATTTTGCAGTGCGATCTCAGCCTGAACAGTCATATCAGAATTCATGTGACTTTTACATCACTCTATATTGACATTCGTCACAATTTTGCACTGAAGGGCACATACTGGTAGTTTTTTTAATTTGGAAGATGACGGCGAAGTTAGTCAATGGAGGGACGGTGAGCTGTTATACTCATAATTATTACGGTTGCAGCTCTATACAAGCAAAACTTGAGAAAAAACTGAGGAAAAAAACATTGCTCTCTTTTTTTCCTCATCCTCGTCTGCATCCTCCTTTTTGCTAGTGCACAAATTCGCTTGCTTCTGTGGCACAGAACCTTATAAATAAACCTGTAAATGCTGACTTCAGTAATGACGTTTGCTGTTTACATGATGTTTACTTCCGTATGACAGCATGCTGCATGCTGTCTTTGTTATCGTTCTTTTGCACATTAAATAATTTTGTTTATTTATGACTTAAGGAAGTTATTATAATGAGTCTCCATTTGTTTTAGTTTTGCAAATTAAAGTTTATTCATGCATACTATTTAAAAAGAGTATAGTATACAAAATGATGCAATCACAAAGCCTTATTCAATTAAGTTTAACTATTCTTCCTTCAGTGAAGACACTCCCTGTGCCACCGAGAGATGTCTTGTGCATGTGGTGTCCTCTGGGCTGGTTTAACCTAGACTCACCCAGGCATTCACGAAGAGTGCTAGTGAAGATTTTTGAAAGTTTTTCTTTCACCTCCCACACTGACAGCTAGTTTCAGCACTGCTTATTGTTACGTTGGCGGTGATAATTGTGGCCTAATCGTTTGCTGCGTTTCTTTTGTGTATGGAACAAATTTAAAAAAAAAAAAAATTTATTTAACATATTTTACATTTATATGCTTGTTTGTTGTTGCATTCGTCTGTGTAATTGAATGCACGCATACGTAATCTGTCTGAGCAATGTCCTTCTCTGTAGTTTTCTTTAGGGAGACAGGAAATGTCACTCTCTGGCTTGGCCTCAGCGATGACCTCACCGACTCGGGCCCAGATGGTGTACAGGTCATCCACGCTCTGCTATTGGCTACTTTTTTGTTGCCAGTGAAATGTTTTGAAAAATATAGTCTCACTAGTTTTCCTTCTGTTGCAACAGTCCTGCTGTACGCCAACTATTACTCATTTCACTGCAGTAATGTTCTATTTCTGTATTACCATACTTGCTCCTCTCTAATCTGGAAAGGGCATGTAATGGCCTCCAGGTCAGCTATGTCATTTGATTAGTGACTATAATTAGTTTTCTGTGAGTAAATCTGATTTATGGGCTTACAGGAGACATCCTGTATCTCTTTAAAATGAATAATCCAGTACTCTGTCTCCTCAAAGCAGCCTTTTGCTAATTTTAAAAATGCTTTTACTATAAGACCTAATGATCTTTACAGTCCTGAATTTTGAAATGAAATCAAAATGAGAGTTTTGTGGCTTTGTTCAGTGTGTGTTAATTTTATTTATATGCTACTGTACTCCTAAATGTTGAACAACGTTTTAGCAGATATGTGCATTTACAGTCTTTCTCTACTAGGAAAGCTGATCACAAATATTGATGACTCAAATTGCACTAAAAAAGATGTTTGTCCAATCAAATGCTAGAATGAGGATTGAACTCATGTGGTGTGGCTGTGGTGTAACTAAAATCTATTTTCTCTTTTAGTGATGCACTGAAATTCTGACAACCTGAAAATAACATTTTGGTTTCAGTGTCTATTTTATTTTGTGCACAAAATGTATATAAGCTATAACAGCATTTGCTATTAACTAGGGGTGTGAAGAGATTGAGATCCCGAGAATGAGACGAGATGAGATTTTTACACAGTATTTTTAAGAAATCCTCAATGACAAAATACATAATTAGAAAAATATTATGCAGGTACATTTTAAATGTTTTAAAGGGGGGGTATCACACACCGTTTCTGCCCACCTCATGTTGATCTTGAGTACCTATAGAGTAGTAGTGCATCCTTCATATCTTCAAAAAGTCTTTAGTTTTATCATAATTATAAAAGATACACGAGCTGTACCAAGTCTTTCCGTAAACAGCCAAGCGCCTGGAGGCGTGCCATGTGAGCGGAACTAAAGAGTGACGAGCATGCACAGCTTTTTTGCAGTGATCGTCTGCAAGCTATCAATGGTCAGCTAAATAAATGTATTTAAAAACACAAAATACACCATCGCATTATCCCTGGACAAAACATTTGAATCACTATAATGAATATAGCGTATAGGTAATGATGAATAGTGAATGTATGAATTCACTACATTCGTGTTGTTTGCATGATATGCACTTAGGTGCCTATTGCCAACAAAACAGACATTTTACTCACCACCTGCTGTTCCGACTCATGACTGGGATCATTATCGCTGTGACCGCTCCATCTTTCAGTTTCAAACGATCTGTAAATCCAGCACAGAACTGGGCCTTGTTTATAAAACCATAAGTGCCCATCCTGTGGGGTTGAGCAGCCATGGAAAAGATATTCTCAATTCATTTTAACCAATAAAAAAGTGATTGCAACTATCAGTTTCTATGGTTATTTTAATAACAAATTCCGAGAGCGCATCAATGTAATGCGTGAGCACAAACTCTCAGCTTCACTTAATACTGGGTTCTTTGGGAAGCAAGGTTATCTTTCCTTCACAACCAAAAACACACTTCTTTGGTGACATTGTTGATTTTGACGATGGTGTCTCTCCATCGTGATGTTGGTCAGCCATCACGATGGACGATGATATCATCCATCGGCACAACCCTACTCTGTCATGCGTCCAACTCGTGTTTTGAAACTTTGGCCATGTTTAGCATGAGAATCCAACTCTTCAACGGTGTAAATTTGTCAGAATACATGAAATGGCATTATACCCCCCTTTAACAAATCATCTTGTAATGAATGTCATTTCAGTTCTAATTTCTGAGTGTGAATTATCGTATGCAGTAAAAGACAACAATACTCAAGCACTGTAAAAGTTTTCTCCTATATGATTTCATATGAGAACTTTTGACCTCCTAACTGAACTCTTTCCACAAATTGATCATAGAAATAAAAACAGAATAAATAAAAATGAATAACAGTTTTCTCTTAGTCTTAAGTGCAAACAATAAGTTCAACCATAATCAAAGTACTCTCTCAATATTCAAAGCGCAAAGAGAGACCAAAACAGAGGAACTTTGAACTGCGTACAGCTGCACTCATCAAGCCACTTCATGGGGTGTTTATGCTCTGACACATCTGGTCTGTAAAATTATCTTATTCAGTAATCAAACAATGATATCCAGTTTGTTCTGTACATATGGGCTAGAGGTTATGTTGAGAGTTTCCTTTTTATGAGTAAAATTGACACGTGGCTACCCCCTGACTCAACGGATGGCTAGTTTATCAGA
Source organism: Chanodichthys erythropterus (assembly GCF_024489055.1). NCBI lineage: Eukaryota > Metazoa > Chordata > Actinopteri > Cypriniformes > Xenocyprididae > Chanodichthys > Chanodichthys erythropterus. The sequence continues at coordinate 11,668,740 of NC_090229.1, forward strand.
TGTTACAGACAGTCTTTTGTTCTTGGAGTAAGTTTTCTGGGGATATGAACTGTCCAAGTTCCCCTAGCACCACAAAACAACAATTGTTCGCACCCTCAGTGGTCCTCAAGTTAATGACCCCAGTAATGTGTAGCTTTACAAACATGCCTTGTGACCTAATAATGATTCAGGCACTAACCCATTTCCTCTATGAAGGTTGCCCTTTCATTCATAAGGCATTCAGTGATGTGTCATACAAAGGATTTCTGTTTTTCATTTCGTTCATTCTTTTGTCATGGTTTTGAAAATGGAACAGGTTGTCAGTTCATTGAAGTGAACGAGAATGGAAAAAGATTTGTTGATGACTGTTGCTACTAAAGTGCCTCTCCGTGTGCTTCTCCTGCTCTTCTGTAAACGGCACTGTTTGGCTGATGAGTCACGCTTATCTGTGGTTTTAGTTTGACATTAAATTGCAAGTTTAACTTTCGTGTTTAGAGTTGGGTATGACTTGCATGTGATTGCCGGGTGCGTCTTGTGAGCCTTCGCTGTGATATGCTATACAGTGGTCTCTTTTTCTCCTTTTCTCACAATCTCCCTCGCCTTCATGGACCAGTGCCACTGACAGGAACTTGGACTGTAAGATCATAAAGTAATAGTTTATGTAACGACCTCTCCTGAGGCCTTTTCCATATGGTTTCCTGTTCCGGCTCCTCCGCAGTCAGACTGATCACTTTCAGTCTTAAACCCATGATTCATTGGCCAGTTCTCCCAAACATTTAAAGGACAAAGGATCTTCACTGAGATCATGTTATTGGTTCTGGGAAGCTGTATTCTACCAAGACCACCAGCCATTGGCTTCTGAGTGTTTATTGGGAACCGTGTTGGGGAAGCTAGTTTAAAACTGTAGATTGTCAAGTGACTTATTTTATTTTTATTTTAGGCTTGATCTTTTGCATTACAGCTACTTCTATTTGATGTTGACTTTGTAAGACACAATCGTTCACATTTACAATTCAAATTGATTAAAAATAAGCGTTTAATGGGCATTTTTTTTTGTTTGTTTTTTTAAGTTAGAAAAAATGTGTCCTAAACAGTGTTGGGTGTAACGCATTACAAATAACCTGAGTTATGTAATCAGATTACTTTTTTCAAGTTACTTGTGAAGTATTGCATTACTTTTAAATTTACAACAAAATGAGTTACTTTTTCAAATAAGTAACGCAAATTACTTCGTTTTCCAATTCATTGAATCACAGCTCTCCTGTCCCCACGTTGAGAAAAATCTGGGAATAATTTACCTATTTACTACTTCTGCTGCTGCTTCTGTATTCCAGAATGGCAGCAGAGCTGAAAGGCTTGTTTGTTTGATCTGCACCCTCTACTGTACAGGTGTGAATTTGCATTTCCTTCAGCCTGAGGCTTTTCTTTTGGTGTGAAAGGGCCTTTATTTTTGACAAAATAGAACTTTTTTGTAAGAACAAACAACCCTGCCCAGATGAGAAAAATTAACACAAAAATAACATTTCCTTAAAAGTAACTAAGTAATGCAGTTAGTTACTTTTTTTAGGGAGTAACGCAAAATTGTAATGCATTACTTTTAAAAGAAACTTTCCCCAACACTGGTCCTGAGGATCAAATTTTAAGACGCACATATTTTCCTTAAATTCTGATGCAGATTTAAATGCTACTGAAATGTTTTAGATAAGTTAGTAATGATGCTTTGTGTTACTCTCCAACACTGCATCAGGGACTTTGGACATATCCTGTAGTGTTTTGACGGATGATTTACAGGAGCAGGCCATTGGAACGAAGATCCTGGTTTGTAGTTGTAAAGGCTGAAAGTGATCTTCCAGTCTCCCTTTGTCTTTCTTTTCCTCCTCCCCTTGCATCTTCCCCCTCATATGATCCTTTCGTTGGGCAGACAGACTCAAATTTCTGCCACCACAGGTCTACTGTCATTTTCTGGCCAGTCAGCTTTAGCCCCTGTACAATACCTACGGATAAGCTAACCACAGCTATAAATGTTTCACTGCTGCTGGCAACTTAATACAAGGCAATGTTTTTCGCCTTTTTACTTTGATTCTCCTTTTTTGGCAGCATCAAAAGAAGTGCCATGTGGAGGCTGAATTAGGCCTGTCCCTTGTGCTGCTAGAGAGGAAGGATGAAAGAGGGAGGAAGAGGTGGTGCCCTTGGGCACTTCATTAAGCACAGCAGGTTGTACTGAGGATGTGGTGAGATTTCAGAGCCCCCTTCCCCCCGCATCCTACATTCAGAAGGGAATTTTGGAAGCGCCTTGAGATGAACTATTTGAATGCTAATGTATGGATTAGCCAAAACAATGGAAAGCTTTTTAAGAAGGCATGAATTTTAACGATCCCAATTGCACCCTAAAATTCAGGCTGAAAGTACTGTAATTGGTGGGTGGTATGGCTCATGGTATGAGTAATATTTATATCACGGTAACCATATAAATGACAACATATTGCTGGAAATTCAACCTTAAATGTTTTGTAGATCACATTTATTGTTTATGTATATTATTATAGTTGTTTATATTATTATTATTATTTTATTCAGATATTCTAATTTAAACTTTCAAACTAGGTAAATCCCCAAAGGAAGTACTTTGCATCTCTTTTGTATGCCATGTATAATTCATGAACTTAAGATGAAGTGTAGTGGCTCTTTTTGGGGTCTCTCAGCTAGATTTTGGATGAATTATAAGGAGTGATATTAAGCTATGCCTGAGGCTTGTACTCTATGATTCAAGTAATAAAGACAGGGTGACATTTCTGCATTTCCCCGACCTCCCCAACAGATCGTGGGTGGGTGGGTGTGTGTGTGTGTGTGTTTTGCATTCTCATTCCATGTGTGGATAAGATTTTATCTGACAATTTGAATCTTTCAGGCATACATGGGAAGATCCAACAATAATATCAAAGCACCATCAAGGAACAATTTGCATCCATGAATTCCTTTATGTTCTCAGTCCCAGCCATATTCAAGATATCCATTGCTATGATCAGAGTAGCACATGTACGGCTCCGCCATGCTGGAATGTCTGATTTTCATATTATTGTTCATGTACTGACCTCACTTCCCGTCATTATTTGAGCGCAGGATGTTTGCCTTCTAGGAGATGCCTCTCCTGAGACATCCATTGTTCTTTAAGACCCCCAGATTTGTTTGTTTGTGTGGTCTGTGATTTTGTTCCATTTTTAGGGAGTTTCTAAAACTTTTGTGTTTTGCATGCAATCTGAGTTAAGCCTGCATTTGGATGGTGCAGAGTTGGAAATGAAAGAGAGCAGATCAGTTAAACAAGTAAGGGTGCTCCGATCAGAAATTTTGGGGCCCATTACTGGAAGCGGTATCAGCAGTTTCCCCATCACCTATACCGATCACTGAAATAAATAATACTACATGATAAATAGAAGGCTTCAAATAAATTCTGTGGGTCTGTGTTTAAGCGAATAGGCTCGTCACCAAACCGAGCATGTTTTTGACATTTTTGACACTTTTCTGTGTGTATTTGACCATTTAGGTATGAACCTGAATTCCAAATTCAAATTTACCTCTCTCTCGGAGCATTTGCACAAAAAGTCTCTTGTGACGCAATATCTCTTTTGCGGCTTAATGCAATTTTAATAACTTTTTTTTTTTTCACTGATTTAGCTGATTTGGGCTTTTAGGGAGGAACAAAAACACACTGCTGTGAAGAAAAGAAAATCGCACAGCCCTAGTTTCTTGCTGTCATTGCTGTAGGGTTGCTGCCATTGCAGTGTCTCTGCAATGATACTGCAAATGTATTGTCCTTTTCAGACACCAGGTAGAACTGCCAGAACGGGGCATTTAATGAATTTAAGCTGCACATAGAAAAAGTGTCTCGTGAATTTTGCATCATCTGATCAGCTCTTCTTTATAGAGACGACCGATCAAACTATACACAACGATTATCAGCCAATAACCATCGACACCTGATCGATCAGAGCACCTTTATAAACAAATGTGTTGTTTTCTATTTCTTTTAGTGTGCTGTATACTGCAGTGTAATTGGAAATGTTGTCTTGTAGATGTGTTTTGATGTAAGTGCTGCCATTATCTCAACTCTTAACTAGTCATTAATTTGTTCTTAAAAGTTTTCAGTCGGTCTAGATTCATAGAAAATCTTGCTGTGAGTTCTTCACACAGTTCTGGTTGTAAACAACTCACAACACTTTTGGTTAATTTTTGTTTTTTTCTGTTCCATGTTTTCTGTTATCTGTTCTCCTCTCAGTGTAATGTTCAGCCTGACATTTACTTAAGGTCAGTTTGTTGACTTGACTTTCGTTGTACATTCCTGGTCTTGTTGTGCATGATTGTTAAAAGTGCACGTTATTCCAAATAAAAATGATTTTCGGAATTTTTTTAACAAAAAGCTCATATACCAACCACCTGACATACAGAAATGTATTTTGCTTATCATTTGTCTTACATTATTCATTAAACTATATAAAGCCTCAGGAACTGATGTTTGTGTATAGTTGTTCAGTGATCTTAGTGTTTTCCCACAGTGGATGTAAGTGGCAGAGTTCTGCTTATTGAAGAGCATGCTGGAAAATTTGTAAATTATGAATGCAGATATTCTTGATCATTACAAGAACAACAACCAGGGTCCGCTGAGAGAGATGGAAAGAAACACAAAATAACTAGTGGAGAGACAGGAACAGTGAGATGGGAATGTCTGGAAAAATGTTAAAGGAGCATTGCTGGAATCACCTTGCATTAGAAATCTCATCTTGAGGCAGCAGAAAGAAATCCAGTCTGCTTTTGCAAGCACAAGAAATCCTCAGGAAGCCTTTTGTTGAATTTGTTCCCCTTCTCTTTTCTCTCAGAAAATTCTCATTAGATGCACATCAAAAGTGACTATAGCAAATACTTGCATACTTGCTTCTGCAGGGGGTCTGGGACGTTTCCTTCCCTTGAGACTTAACTTTAGGATCTCTATCAGGTTTCTGTAAACCGATATTGGCCCACCTCTTTGTATCCTAGCAACTGCAGTTGCCAGTCAGCCTGTGGAGGCGGGGCCTGCATGAACTCATGGTATTAATTATTCATGAGTGCTTGGAAGAGAGGGTGACGTAAGGATAGAAACTGAGCATGCTCGCCAAACTCTGGCACCAACAGTAACCGGGCACCAGCCAGAGAATTGGATGTATTATGCCAGCCCTTGGCTGCTGTCTTTGTTTCATTTACACTATAATATATGAACAGGCTGGGTTTTGAGTGTGAGCAAAGATGTGTGAAAGATTTTAATTTAGCAACCATAGTCATGAGCTTGTGTAATCCCTCCAGCCAAACGAACAGACCCTCACAATAAGCTAACAGACCACCGTCTCCTTTTCATCGTCAGTGCATACGGGCCAGTCAAAGAACACATGCCACCAAGAACCATGGCTCAAGCTGTTTGTTGGATGTCATAGGTGTGTTTTGGTGTGTGTTTGTGTGTATTTAGAGAGAACCTGCTGGTTGTCCAATCTGCCATTTGTGCAGTTCGAAACCCTCTGAATAGACTATATATTAGAGCTGTCAAAAATAACGCATTAATGTTATGCTTCATTTTAAACCACACCCACTCCAGGAACCAGTCTGTAACAACATTCTATTTATCTGTTTAATGTTCACTCATTTGGTGATATGATTCATGCCTATGCCAATAGAAGTCCATCTTTACACTGACCATAGACCAGTTTTCTGGTTAGTCTTAATAGTTAATGATATGAGTTTAGAGCTGAGGGCTGTTCCTATATCCTTTAAAGTATTTAGGGCATTAATATGTATAGTGCCAATTTTAGTATGACATATGTTAGTATGTGGGTCAATGACGTATAAGGATTTTCGACAGACCCATTTTAAAATACAAAAAATTATATCTATTGCAATTGTTCAAACATTAAGAATGTTGTGTACACATAAATTCAGTGATTTTAGTGTTTTTTTTTTTTTTTTTATCTAGATGAATTGGCCATAGCCTTTAAAAATGTCATATGGTGTGACTGTGATTTATCTTAAAAGTAATTCATTTCCTTAACATGCTTAACATTTATTTTTACAAGTTCTCAGTAATTAAAGTGTTTAGAAACAAAGTATTTGCAGTTTGTTTGAGATTCTGTAAAGAATGACTTTATGGTATCTTTTTAGGCATTTAAACCAAATTTTAACTGAAAAAAACAGAAAATGTATCCGTCATGTATAGTATAGTACTTTAATAATGAATAATGGTGAAGCCAAAAGTATGAGAATAATTACTTGGAAAACATGCAATATAGAAACACCTAAAGACTACATTATTTTTTTTATTAAGTATTCATTTATTACATTTAGATATTTAAAAAAAAAAAATTTTTAAATAAAGGATTGCTCAATAGCATTGTGTCCAGATGTCCCTAAGACACATGATTAGTTTCTTGTGGCTATGATTCTAAACCAGCCTGATTTTACTGGGCTACTTTAACATAAGTTAGTTTTCTAGTCATTCAGATAGCCCACTGACTAGTTCATTAGCCCACTGAAATGTCCCTAGTATGTGGATATGAGTGAAGAGTATTTTTACCTTAACTGCCGTGTATGCATGTGTGTTAAATGACACTTACAGGGTAGCAGATGGTGGGGGGGATGCTGTTTTTCCACTTGAGTGAAGCATCAGCGTGCTGCTAAGGTGATTTCCTCAATTTCAGCAGTAGCCGGCATTGAACCGGCAGGACTGTGCGTAATACTCCCTCCCGGCCTGGAGAAACACCCACACATGTCTGCATTATGTTTATGCAACACTCATCAGTTCTAGGGAGCTAATTTGGAATTAAACCTCCCACCTCATGTGATTTGATTGTCAGGTGATGTCATTGAATGGCTCACTGTGTTTTGAAGGTGGGCAAGATTGACAGAATAATGTCATGAGTTATAGCCCAGAGTAATCATTAACTACTGATCTTGTGTGCAAACAGAGCATGAGCGAAGAGATTCCAGTTTTATCTTAATTGCACTTTATCGTCCCCTCTCTCTCTCTTTCTTTCATTCTGTGATACATTGAGGATTGTGCACTCATTAGTTGAATAAGATGCTGTCAGTATAACAAAGACATCAATTCAGCTCAAAATACAAGCCACTTAACAGATGAGCCCCAGAGTATTCTACTGGCTTGATTGAAGTGTTAGGTTGAATATTAAGTGTTAGGTCTGGATTATATCTATTAGGGCTGCACGACAAGCCACGCAATATCGTGTTCATTATCGAAGGTGATTCATCTGCGATATGAATGCGATATTGCGTGGCTTGTCAGTGATCTACGGCTCTGTCTATTAAATGCTGCTCCATTTGAAAGCAGGTGATGGCGATTTAGCGGTAATCAGGTAACCGGCTTTACTGACGAAATGCGCGTGACAATCGCATGCGATATTTCGTGCAGCCCTAATATGTATGATATATTTAGAGAAAAGTTTTGTAGTTTTTTCATACGTTGTACTTTAACAAACTCCTCCTAGAGTTTTAATCTTTTTGCCTTTTATTATGATAGGAGAATGGACAGGAAGCGAGGTGGGAAAGAGAGAGGGGGACGGGATTGGGAAAGGTCTGCGATCCGGGACTCGAACTCTGGTCGCCCGAAGCGCAACGACGGTATATGTTGATGCGCTGCCCACGAGGCTATCGGCTATCTGTGTAAATTTTGTTTTGGGTCAGTGTGTTAATGTGTCATTGCCGTCCTGTAGTTTATGTTCTTGGTGTCACATCATGCAATTGTCAGGGATCTTTTGCTAGGTTTGCTACTGCATTAAACTGCTTTTCTCATCAGTCGTGTGTTCTATTCCTGATGATGTTAATCAGAAGTCCTCAGGGTGAGGCTGATTAAATGAATTTGTAATCTGTGCTATACTCCGTGAGGTGCTGTAAAGACGTTTGTTCATTGTTCTCCAGTGGAGGAAGTACGCTGGCTGACTCTCATCTCGGTCTGTCTCACAGAGTCAGTGCCAGAACTCCAGAACGAAGCTCTCTTCTTCTCCCTAAGCTTGTAGGTTCAAACCCTGTCTTAACCCCAGGTTGGACTTTGGACATAATCAGTCACAACAACCAACAAATCAAGATGTACATCTCAGGAACAGTGTAATAAAATAATGAAAAAATATTTATTTGTAATGCATCACAGTTTGTTAGGACACATATTAGTTTTGGTTTTGTGATAAAGTCTTTGAAGCTGCTTTACTGTGTCTCTCTTGTCTCCTGTTGAACAGTGGATAGACTGTCTTGTGCCCCCTGTGAACAGACTGGCTCTGCCTCAGGCTAATACACAGCTTGTCTGTCTCTCTCTCTTTCAGTCTCTGCATCTCAGAGATCATCATCATCATCATAAAGCCTCGTCTGACCTATGACAGACTGAGACTATACAGCCCGTGGCGGCATTCGCATTTAGTTCATAAAGACAGGTCTTCACAGGGCTCCTGACTCCAACGGCAATGGTCACATTTATGACGACAATTTAAAGAAAATAAGTAAACAATAAGTAAATACTTTTAATAAATAAATATTGTCTAAAAATTATATATAATTATTATAATTATATAACTAAATTATAAATACATCATTTTTAAAAATTTAATTTAAAAATACTTAAAATTTTATATATTTTATTTTGTTTATTTAATATACATTTTTATATAAAATGTTTAACATTTTAAGTGATTGTCCTCCCTCTAAAACAAAAAAAGTTATTTAGCTACTCAGTCTTTCATTTTAGGTACTTCATGTTCTCGCTGTCTATCTGGCTTCATCCAAGGCTTTACCATAAATAGTCCTAGAATGTAAAGCTGTAGATGTCACTTACTCCTCCGTAGAGTTGTTTGTTGCTCAGAACCCAGATGGACTGTTTGGATCCACCGTGTCTGTGCTGTCGGGTTGGTGGTGAGGAATGTGATGTAATAGTCTTAAGCTGGAACTTTTATCTCACCCGATTCTTCATCCAAGCTGGCTGGATGAAGGCAGCAGAATCTTTCTCTGCGTGTCTGCAATAACAGATAAAAGCTGTGAGATTTTGTGAAGCAGGCTGGTACCTACATACATTTACAACCCAGTATATGTTTTTATGAGTGGCTCAGTGGGTAGCGCTATTGCCTCACAGCAAGAATGTCCCCGGTTCGAGCCCCAGCTAAGCCAGGAATCCTTTTTGTGTCAGCGTGGGTTTCCTCTGGGTGTTCCGGTTTCCCGCACAATCCAAAAAACATGCAGTGCAGTTGAATTGGAGACGGTAAATTTGTCTGTAGGTTTGAATGCATATGTGTGAGTCCCAAACCGTCTAATGGGGGGAGGGTTGGGGAAAGACCTAATGACCTACCACAGAAAAATCATCTGCAAGAAAATTCATGGACGGTCTCTCGCGTATAGCAAGAGGTGGTCCATAGAATCACCAAGGGTCAGATGCGACTGATGGTTAATAAATTAATGTTTTTATAGCAGGATATGTAACCGTATCCTCAATGCTTGACTTAAAATATATTTTATAAGGGAAGAGTGATTTTCATCTTGACTTGGTTGAAAACGTGTTCAAAGCAATGAAACAATCCTTGTTTGTTATGTGGATGTTTATTCAGCATTGATTTATATTCTGCACTCACCCTGCAAATGTTTAATATTCTTCAAACAAGTCCTTCTTTATTCATGTTTCCTGTCTGGCACCAGCAACCCAGTGACAGATCAAACTCCCTCTCACTGGACCTCTCTCTCTTCTGCTTTATTCTTTGATCAGGACCAGTTCGAGAATCTCGACAAACACACACAGTGGGGCATCGACTTCCTAGAGCGCTATGCAAAGTTCGTCAAGGAGCGTCTGGAGATTGAGCAGACCTATGCAAAGCAGCTACGGTGAGCATCTAACAACACGCCTTAAACAGCAACTTCCGTCAATGTCTCATCTGACATCAGTGAGGGGTTTTATTGTGCTAATAAAGCATGTAATTAAATAGGTTAATAAAAAAATGAATGATTTATGTGAGGCACTGATTCAGATTCAATCTTTGTAGCCATGTTTACTAGAGATGCACATAACTACTTACTTATAGAATCAACTGGGTACACTAGTTGACTAATGGTCACAAGGAAACCTTGTATAGTTTAAGGATGAATTTAATTGACTAGTCGATTAATAGTGACCAATCCCTGAAGTTTACAGATATTGCAACAATCTATTAACAATATCTGACCATTAATCTGTAATTATCATCAAAATGTAATTAACTAATGCATGTCACTCCTGTGCTTTTAATAGTGGCAACAGCAAAATGTTAAAAGTAGGGTAGGCAATGTTTTTCATAAACACTTTTTTGCTATATTGGTGGTAACTCTCTTCACATCCTGATAGCAATCAATAGTAGAAGTGGTCTAAATATTAAAAATTTACATATATCTACTGTGTAAGTCTTAGGACCAAAAAATGTTCGTCCAATCATTGCATTGTCCTTCCTGCCTGTCAACGCATGTATTTCCATACCTCCGCGCACCCTGCTTGCACAGACATCACATGTCATCAGCGTGTTCTGTAAGTCTATGCAGAGTTGTAGACAAACAGTCACAGAGTGCTGCAAACAGAGGCCACCTTTCTACAGTTTCTCATGAACCAAAACAATGAGTTTTGCTGTGTTCACGACATGACAACCGCAATTAAGAGATGGCAACCCATGCAGTTCTGCTCGGAGCTGTTCACGTCCTCAGACTTGGATTCATGAGTTTCTATGTCAGCACTATTAATACTGAAATGAATCCGCAGCAGTCAGGTGGTACAAGTCAGCGCTCTTCAAGTTGTTTACGTTCATTATTATTATGTTATGTGCTTTGAGACATGAGGTAATTTAATGCAATCTCTCGTGACACTTTCCAGACTCTGCTCTGGCTGTGTGCATTCATGTGTTTTGGAGGAGGCGTGGCTTTAGAGAGCGCTCTGAAGGGAGGGTGGGATCTTATGATTTCAAAGCTAGCTTGTTACAGCTAGCCTCTCCAAAATTGCCTACCCTACCCTTAAGATACCACTGTTCAGTAAATCAATAACAAAGTAATATACAGTAGTTCATCAGCCTAACTGTATATTTCTACACATTATTGTATAATTCAACTGATTTGCAATCTCAGATGTGCATATATTGGCTGCTTTGAATGTTGTTTATCAGTCAGTTTTTATAGTTGGAACAATCTGTTTTATAATAGGACTTTAATTGTCCTAATGTGCACATCTGCCTTGACCCATGTTATTGATTTTTTTTATTTTTTTTTCCCTGCATCATTCCCTTCTCTGGTAATATTGCTTTTTGCCTTGGGATTCAGCAAGAGGGTGAGAGACACATGAGGGGTCAAAAATCCCTGCAGGCTCTAAGTTGTAAGATTTGATATGAGATCAAACTGAGAACGAGAGACAGTCCGTGTATTCGCCAAAGGACATGCAGTGACTGCAGCTGGGGCCTCCTCTCCTATCCTCGCTTCTCTCCTTACCTCTCCTCTCCTGGGAAGTCTTGGTCCCCGTGGATGTTCCGCTGTTGCCTGGATACGGTTATAGAGTCGCTCATCCCCCCCCCCTCAAATCTCGTTGAAGGTTCTAGTGTAGTACCACATTCATTCTACCTGACAGGTCCCACAATGCTCTCTACACCCACCCCACCCCCGTCACACATGGCAACACCCAGACTGTTTTCTCTCTCAAGGGTTTCTGTAGTGAGGGGTGAATGGAGCCAAAGGACATTAACCTTGTTTGATTTTTAATATAATTTTTTTAGAAATTAATCTATTTATTGGCAATATATTATTTTTTTGTTCTGTTTAGAACTATTTTAGATAATTATTATAAAAATGATTAAAAATAGCCAGTCATTCCAGCATATCCCCTGGTGGTGATGTCAAAACGTAAGCATCCATGTATTTCAGAGTATTCTATTTATTATGCGAGTTGTGATTTTAAATAGGCTAAAGCATTAAAAACCCCAGAGTATTTCAAAATGTCAGTGGGAAACTTAAACAGAGATCTCTCATATTTGAACTGTACCACTTGTCCTTTGGCTGCACGATATCAAGACACATTTTTTTATATTTCATTTTGCGATATCCCCTACCGCAAAGAACTTACTGTGGCTGGATGTGCTTAAATCTGCCATATATGGACGCTTTCCTGTCACGTATTACACATGCGCACTTCGATAAGCTGACAGAACGCAGGTAAGGAAATCTGGGTAATGGGCAAAAATCTAGCTGTGTCGATCAGTTTATTCTTAAGCCGTTAATGACTTTACGCCATTAAAGGAAAACTGTTTAACACATTTACATGACCACATGCATTGTTGACATAAGCATAATCTGTTTAAGAACAACACACTGTATTCCTGCTCCTACTCTTTACTGTGTTAAAAAAGGTCTTAACATTACACTTTGACATGCACATAACATATGTTTCTTTTCACATCAAAAGAAGTAACTCTGTTGATTATCAGTTTGATCCAAAAAAGGATGCTGAGACACTTTAGTTTGTAAGTGTACATAACCCTTCATAACCAGATTGAAAGTGAAGGGAAGTGAGTTTTTTTGTTTGATCTGTTTCGTGAAGTGGATTTGAGGAAGCTTTCATAAAGGAAGTGACAAACATCATTAATTCAGCTCGATGGGGGTCTAGGTTGGGGAGGAGGGACCGTCTTCCTCCCTAAGCACATTTGGCGGACCCCCACACCATCCCCCATTCCTGAAGAGAGGAGCATGCCTGAGCACAGCAGTAGAGCTTCTCTCAAGAGCTCCCACATAAGATTTGTTTCTGCATTCGTTCCCTTGAGTTTATATTGCGTGGGACGGGTGGAGAAGGAAGACCCGAAGTAGCATACCATCACTTGTTTTGCCTGTTTACTGTGGCCTACATTAATTCTCTGATGCACAAAGTAAACACACTAGACAGACTCCTTTTTCTCTTCATGGCTGTATGAATAACTTTAGTTATGATGTTAAGGGATATTATAATCCCCAATGAGTGGTTTTGTTTGATCTTTTAAGAACATGAGCACTTTTTTCTCTGAGTTCTGAATATTTCTTTTTGTTGCCCAACAGGAGTCTGGTTAAAAAATATTGTCCCAAACGCTCCAAAGATGATGAGCCCAGGTGAGTTAAATTACAAACTTTTGTATGCTCAAAAGATTAAGTGGTTATTTTGGCAACTGTTTGTTTTTAAGGGGAGCTAACAAAAATTGAGTTGGATATAGCATATAATAGCCTTTTACATGCATCTATAGAATGCTTGATTCTGATTGGTCAGTCTAATTGATCATTGTCCAAAGAACATGACTAATTTCCTACTTAGCAAAACTAGTTTCATGTCTCTCATATCATATCTGCAGTCTATTTTTAATTGAATGAAATAAAATATAAATAGTGGATGAAAAAATGGGAAATAAAAATTAAAACTGAAAGAAAAATAAATTAAACCTACATAGTATAAAAAAAATAAAGAATATAAAAATGAAATAATAAAACTTATAAAACTAAAAGCTAATTCAAATATTAATAAAAACTATTTTAGTATTGATTATTTAAGAAATACTAAAATAAAACCATATCAGTATATTCTAATACACTCAAACTATTGGATCTAATGACAGAATAAAATCAATTTGTTTTACTACAACTCTACATTTTATGCATTCTTACTGATTAGCTCATGGCATTATTTTATTGTACGTTTTGGCTGTAGTTGCTTTCCTAACCAGCATTTTCTACCCTGTTGGCTCTAGATTACGGTTGAAAGCAGAAACGGGGGAGTATTCGATGGGTGTCAGCTCGAGACCCTCCCATATCCCGTAATGAATTCCATTAGATAGGCATAATTTCTCCCAGCATGTGTTTTTGTCCCAGGACATTCCTTATGTAGTGTACAGACTGCCCACTGATTAGAACTTAACCCTGGAGGTGGGGGACATTTTGCTTTGGACAAAAACATCTCCGTCAAGCCCTCCCAATACACACACATCCTTAAAGAGGAGACACGAACAGCTTTTTGTGTGTTTGTGAAGGGGGATTTTTAATATAGTGAGCTAGTCATGCCTTACAGGCTGGCCTTTAGTCAATATCAACATACAGATAGACTAGAGTCTGTCGGCCCCCAGGGGCCATGGCGGCAACCTGAGGAGAAGCTGTGTGTGACTGGTGATAAACGCACTTCATTTTTAATGAGGGCATAAAATGTCCAATAAATTGTCCCATATCAGAATGTAAACCTTTTAGTTCAGATGCAAGAGGTTCAGAGTTCTAAAAGTAAATATTAAGGTCTTTTAAAGCATTAAATCAGCTACCCTGCTTTGGCCTTTAAAAAAAAAATCAACAACAAAAACATAAGTTGACTAATTCTAATGCTTATATTTATTTTGTCATTTTAATGAATGGAAAAAAGCTTGCATTTGATTTGTTTGATGGAACTGGATATTTTCATATAGTTTTTATTTTAGTGTTGTAGGAAAGGAGTTGGAGTTTTTTTTTTTTTTTTGTCAAGTAAAAAATAAATAATACTTTTGACTCAAATAGTCATTGATGCTGATATGCAAATAAAAATAAACTAATATAATATAATAAGATGAAACAAGATTATATGTTGTATTATTTTTTTAATCGTTTTATATTTTCTTTCTGCAGGTTCACATCCTGTCTGTCATTCTACTCCATACTGAACGAGTTGAATGACTACGCAGGTCAGCGAGAGGTCGTTGCCGAGGAGATGGGGCACAAAGTGTATGGGGAGCTGATGAGGTACTCACAGGACCTGAAGGCAGAGAGGAAACATGTGAGTGCCAAATATATACGCCTGAGACACCTGCATGTTCTGGTACAGTTCAAGATGAGTTGTATTTTAAAATCTGTTTGTTGTGTCTTGTGTCTGATCAACAGCATCTCCAGGAGGGACGAAAAGCCCAACAGTATCTAGACCAGTGCTGGAAACACATGGACAATGTAAGTAATATACTAGTAATTTCGTAAAATATCAGTAGTGCCGAGTACAGACTCTGGACCTATGTGAGTCTGTACGATACGCTTGTGTGCAGGGCCTCAAATTAAAGGGTAAGTTCACCCAAAAATTAAAATTCTGTCATTAATTACTCATCCTTATATCGTTCAACACACGTTCGTTCATCTTCGGAACACAAATTAAGATATTTTTCATTTAAATCCGATGGCTCAGTGAGGCCTGCATTGCCAGCAAGACAATTAACGCTTTCAATGCCCAGAAAGATACTAAAGACGTATTTAAAACAGTTCATGTGACTACAGTGGTTCAACCTTAATATTATAAAGCGACGAGAATAATTTTGTGTGCCAAAAAAACAAAATAAATTTCAAATAGATTTCAAAACACTACTTCATGAAGCTTTGAAGATTTTCAAATCTTTTGTTTCAATTCATTGGTTGGGAGCATGTATCAAACTGTCAGTCACGCCCCCCAGTGGTGATTTACGTAACGAAGCCTCATTTACTGAAATCATGTGACCTTTGGTGCTCCGAATCCCTGATTCGAAACAAAATGTTTGTAAAGCTTCATGAAGCAATGTTTTGAAATCGCCCATCACTAGATACTGTTGAATAAAGTACTTTTTTTTTTTTTTTTTTGGCACGCAAAAAGTATTCTCGTCACTTCATAACATTAAGGTTGAACCACTGTAGTCACATGAACTGTTCCGAAGATGAACGAAGGTCTTACAGGTGTGAAACGACATGAGGGTGAGTAATTAATGACAGAACTTTGTGAACTAACCCTTTAACACTCACCAAGCAAAAAAAAAAAAGAGCATTGTTGAGTATATGAAATGGTGTCAATCGCCAGTTTGCCAGTAACATTTTTATGAATTCTAACAATACAATGTTGTGAGAACATGAATGTGAAGAGACTCCAGACAACAGTCCAAACGAATGCTGATTCACAAACTTCTGGCAGTGCGTAGATCCAGAAATAGCTCAAAGATCACCGAAAACAATTTTCATATGGGGATCTCTTTTGTTTTTTGTGATCTTTTTTTGACAAACATAAACAACGCTCAGAACAGGTGATGGGCCAGTACTGCATCGTCACTAAAGTTTAAGCCTTGGCAATTTAAATAAGCCCTATTCAAGCACAAGATGACGTGAAAGGGAACTCAATTTGTTACTCACACGCTGTGTGGGAAGTTTAAACATCCAAAGCTAGCACCCAGTAAGCCACATCTCACAGCGCGTGAATACTAAATTGAGCTCTCGTTCATGTTTTCTTGCACTTGAATGAACTTATTCACATAAAATTATATAAGAAATTGCTCAGAGTATCCTAGTGAACATAATCTTAAATTAACATAAACGGTGTACAAAAAAAGATGCACAGAATGTATCAGTATATTGGATCCGTGCTTTCAGTCTTAAAGTTGTTGCTGTTATATAGGCGTTTGTTAAATGTTAAAATTACTCAATGCTCTTGACTAAATAACTTTTGTAACTTTACTCATGTTTAATTTATACAGTGAGGACTATGCAGTGTTATTTTACATTTGATTAGCCTACTTTATTCAATTTCTGTAACTCAAAACTACTGTTAGACCTACCTGAAAAATTTTGTTTTCTCTGGTATCTAAAATTTTGGTGTCATTACTACCTGTCTTTGCAAAAAGGGTTTCATGTCCAGCAAAAAATATTTATGGCCGGTAAATTTTCTTAAGTCACCAGCTATTGGCAGGTGTGGCAAAAAGTTTATTTTAGGCCCTGTATGTGCATACATCCATATATAAGAGCCCTGAAGGTAATGGTATTGTTCAAAACAGTTCTTTGTCAAAATCCCCCAATTATTATTATTATTATTTTTTTTTTTTTTTTTTTTGAAAAACTGAAGCAGTGTTTACGTAATGACTTAGCTGAGAAATACTTTGCATTGTTTATTATTCAATGGCATGTTATTTTTTGTTGTGCTTTGGAAATTGGTAGTAAGAAATGTAAAATTTCACTTGTATGGGTATCAACCACAGAAATTTTGGAATTGCATCAGCCCCATTTAAGATTGATTGTGTTTGTACTGCTATTTGCACAGTTGTGTCAGTGGCTGAGTGCGAGTGACCGATTCACAACCTCTCCTCCAGCTGTGACCTGAGGTCCAGATATATACAGATCCAGATGACTGTGTGTTTGTGCAAGTACAAAACAGAAGAAGTGACAAAGACTGTTGGCAGTGCACAAATGGAAACCTTCCTGCGCCGCATTCATGTTATAATGCTCTTTCTTTCCATTCTCCCTCTCGCTCCAATTCATACCCTGCACTGCATTCCTGTATCCTGTACGTTTCCTGCCTGTCAATGCGTCTCATAGACTGTGTGGCTGGAGTATTTGTGCAGCTTTATGGTTGCTGCAGTTTAAGGCCAGCAACAGCTGAATCTGGCATTGAGAATGGCCATGTTGTAATAACATAGGTATTCCTCTTTCTTGCAATGTCACGAAATGAAACACAGATGGTCTGGAAGCTGTTACACAAATTTCATTATCGCTCTCACTTTCAGTACGGTTTTGGATGTTTGTTTGTAAGATTGCATTTATGTCACTACTAGATCAAATCCTGACAGTTTTTATGCAGGAAGGATTGCTAATGCTCACATAGCATTGCAGGAAATGCTTCATGTCTGTTTTGACAGCCCAACAACGAATGTCTCCTTTTCCATATGGATTTCACAGAGTAAAAAGAAGTTTGAACGGGAATGCAAAGAGGCAGAAAAATCACAGATGATGTACGAGAGGCTAGACAATGACATCAACGCCACAA
Organism: Chanodichthys erythropterus; assembly: GCF_024489055.1. Classification (NCBI taxonomy): domain Eukaryota; kingdom Metazoa; phylum Chordata; class Actinopteri; order Cypriniformes; family Xenocyprididae; genus Chanodichthys; species Chanodichthys erythropterus. The sequence goes on from NC_090229.1 coordinate 11,686,519, forward strand.
AGTCAGAGGTGGAAAAGGTATATTCTGTGATCCTGATATACTCTACATAAATTATTGAAGTTATTGACTGAACATTGTCTGAACCATTTGAAAAACATTGTAAAATAGAAACTTGAATGCAGTTTCTGGCCTAAGACTGGAAGTTGTCCTGAGGCCTGAGCTGTATTCCTGATGTATTAGTAATGCAGATGACCATTCATTCCGTCTTAGGCAAAGTCCCAGCTGTATCTGAGACAACACATGGCAGAGGAGAGCAAGAACGAGTATGCAGCCCAGTTGCAGAACTTTAATGCTGAACAGTGGAAACATTTCAACGTGGCCATTCCTCAAATATTCAAGGTGAGTTGTTGAAGTCTAAAGATATAAAGATTATACTTACTGAACAAGTAGTTATTTTAGTATTATTTAAGTACTATTATAGTAGTCAGTAATATTTTGATTTAGCATTTTTTTTTCAGTCATTCTTATTTTCAGTTTTGTTTTTTCAGTTTAATTTTTGTGCTTTTGTCATTTTTTTTTGTATAGAATTGAAAAGAAAATTTTTATATTTAGCTTGAATTTATAGTAATTTTAGTACTTAAACTTATTCCAGTTAGTTGCAATTCCTAATTTTCTTTGAAGTTTTTAAGTTTTTTTTTTTTTTATCTGATGTTTGTATTATATTTTATTTCAGCTATATTTCTTTAAAGGGTTAGTTCACCCACAAAGGAAAATTATGTCATTAATTACTCACCCTCATGTTGTTCCAAACCCATAAGACCTTCGTTCATCTTCAGAACACAAAGTAAGATATTTTTGATGAAATCCGATGGCTCAGTGAGGCCTCTATTGCCAGCAAGATAATTAACACTTTCAGATGCCAATAAAGGTACTACAAACATATTTAAAACAGTTCATGTGACTACACTGGTTCAACCTTAATGTTATGAAGCGACAAGAATAACAACAATATCTAGTGATGGGTGATTTCAAAACAGCTTTTGAAGCTTTACGAATCTTTTGTTTCAAATCATTTGTTTTGAGCGGCAAAGTCACGTGTTTTCAGCAGTTTGGCAGTTTGATACACGATCCAAATCACTGATTCGCAACAAAAGATTCGTAAAGCTTCGAAGCTTCATGAAGCAGTGTTTTGAAATCGGCCATCACTAGATATTGTTGAAAAGTCGTTATTTTGTTTTTTTGCAGCACAAAAAGTATTCTCGTCACTTCATAACATTAAGGTTGAACCACTGTAGTCACATGAACTGTTTTAAATATGTTTTGAGTACCTTTCTGGATCTTGAGAGGTTTGGTGACATTGCTGGCAATGGAGGCCTCACTGAGCCATCAGATTTCATCAAAAATATCTTAATTTTTGTTCTGAAGATGAACGAAGGTCTTACAGGTGTAGAACGACATGAGGGTGAGTAATAAGTTACTTTTTTTTTTTTTTTTTTTGGGTGATCTAACCCTTTAGCAGTCATGGTCAAATTATGCAGCATCTTGCACATGAAACTGCATTCTGAAAACATGCCACTCAAGTTAACGTTTAAAGCTTTCAATCTACTGACATTTTAACCGCAAAATTGCTTTCTGTGTGAAGCCGGCCCTTAATAAATTTTTTTTAGCTAACAATAACTTTTGGTTTGCGACCATTAACAGAAAAGATCTAATAATTCAAAACGTCTCTACTGTATGTAGTTTTGTTTATGTAGTTGAACCTCTGTGTCCATGTGCTTGCAGAATCTGCAGGACATGGATGAGCGGCGGACGGTCAAGCTTGGTGAGACGTACCGGAGTTTTGCCGAGGTGGAACGAAGAGTCATTCCCATTATCTCAAAATGCCTGGAGGGCATGGTGACCGCTGCTAAAAATGTGGATGAGCGTAGGGTAAGTGTTGAAATACTCTTAAGACTTGAATGCAGAGCCATACGAAAAGGAATTGAGTACTGGTAAAACATCTATAAATTCTATTATGAGATATATATAAAAGTTCAAAGTTCAAGAAAAAAAAAAGACATTTAATGTTACAAAAAGGTATCATGGTTTCCGCAGATATTAAGCAGCATAACTGTTTTCAACATTGTTAATAATAAATGTTTCTTGAGCCACAAATCAGCATATTAGAATGATTTCTGAAGGATCATGTGACGAGCATAACTTCTTTCAAAAACAAACACAATTTCTTACAGATCAATATATATGTATGATGCTTACAAAAAAGGAAGAAAAAAGAAAAGATGCATTTTAGAACCAGATGGTGTTGTTATGACATCTAATGTGCTTTGATTACCACCCTTCATCCCATGGTTGCCTCAAGTAACTTATTATGCTCTATTATGAACTCAAGGGAATGTACCGTACTTCTCCCTGATGTAGTTAAGTACCTATGATCTTCATGGTAGCCCCCGGTCTACTACAGTGAAAAAGGGAGTATCGGAAACGACGAGTAGGCGAGAGGAAGTGAGGGAGTGGATGATTGGGAGCAAGGGTGGATGAGAGAAACATAAGTTGCTCATTTTCTAGTGCTGTCGCCAGCGCTGATGCTTATGAAAAGGTTGCATGTGGTGCCGCAACCTCTGATTACATTTTTATCTTGCCCCATTTTAGTCTCCCTCTCTCTTTCTGTCCTGTATTCGTTCCAAAGTTTGGGGTCAATAAGGCTTTATTTATGTTTCTTTACTCACCAAAGATGCCTTTATGATCAGTAGTATGTGAGATATTGTTACAATTTAAAAGCACACTATGTAACTTTTGGCTCTCTATCAGTTAAAAAACAAAACTGCATGCATTTTTCGGAAGAACTTTTTTGGTTGTGCTTCGGCTCTGCATGACTGTGCAAATGAATATAACCCTTCACAATAGATATGCTTAATAATAAACTCTGTTAGAGAGCCTGTTCAATAAAATATCTTACTCACCTGTTGAGTAACAAAAACGCCATCTCTGCATCACTTTTCTCCGAAAAGCCAAGCTAATGTTGACTCCAGTTTTGTTACGAGCTCTGTTTTTATGTGCCAGCAGACTCTCCTCTCTTTGCTGTGTTTTTTAAATGGGTGATTCACTAGAGGTTCGAGATCAATGCCAACCTCTCTCACTCGTTGTGATAACTAATACATATTTAAAGGTACATGGTGTAGCTTTTAAAATGAATTTTAAGATGAATTTTATTTCTGCGATGGCAAGGCTGAATTTTCAGCAGCCATTACGCCAATCTTCAGTGTCACGTGATCATTCAGAAATCAAATATGCTGAAGTTTTTCACTTTTCATCAATTTAATACATCTCTGCTGAAAAAAAACAAAAACATATTGACCATGAACTTTGAATGATAAATATTGAACTTCCAAGAAATGTTTTAACAAGCTGTTCTTAGCAAAAAGACCTCAGAGCTTTATATAAAGAAGCTAAAATTAACTTTTAATGTAGCCTAAGCCACCTTAAATACTGATGCTTAATTCCTTAGCTTCCCACTAGCCATTTTTTTAGCAAGTTTTCCATCATAATTTTCATTTTAGGAGAGAATCTTTATTATTCTTAAACAACTATATGCGCAGCCTCAAGTGGGTGTCAAATCAATGACCCTAGAATCAAGTTAATGGCCCAACCGACTATCTGACAAGATCTAGATGTTTATGATGAACATATAACAATCTGTTCACGTAACACAACCATTTAGCAACTCCTAACTAGGTTAGGATACCCCTACAGGTATCTTAAATAATTTAGGAGATCAACTAACTTATGCACAAGTCTTTCTTTATTCTAGGAATAATTCTGCATTGACGTTGTGATGAATTACTGTCATTTTAAGCTGGCAGCTAGAAGATTCTACTCAGAGCTGTTCATATCCACAGACTCAGAAAAGATCATTTTCTAGAGTAACACCCATAACACCAATGCCAACCTTGTTTTTCCTCTTTCCCCTTGCTTTCCCGACTCCAATTGTCGGTACTTGCCCTGCCCAGTGACGAACCAATCGGGTCTGATTATGACCTGATTCTGTTTACAGTTTTATTTATGAGCTCGCTTACGTTGTTTTGGGATTTCCTAATGCCCTCTGCTTGAATGCTGAGGTCAAGAAAGCCTCATAGAGGCTGTTAAACGTGTGACATGAAGCCAGAGCTCTTTTGTAATGCTACCACACCCTGGATAAACACACAGTCATCCCAGACCAGCTAACCATCTTGCATTGTGCCTACTTTCACAGTTTACCAACACTACAGTACTCACTGTTTCTTCATATAATGGCCTTAAATCATGCCTTTTTATGGCCTTCATTTTATAGTCTGTTTTTCTCCAAAGATATGATGTTGCAGTTTGTTTCCTCTATACAATATTACTGTTACAGGTATGGGCTAGTAACCAGAAGGTTGATGGTTGAGTGGAAAAGAACAAACCATGAGCTTACACCATTATGCTTACAGCACTGAGTTGAGAATTGATGTTCAAGAGTGCAAACAAATAAGTGTAGTAGTAGTAGTAGAGAAAGAGATGTGTTATGTTGGTGACAGAGTTCAGGGAAATGTGTTAATTTGTTTGAATGAAATGTACTCTGCTGTTCAAAGGTTTGAGAAAAAAGTCTCTTATGTTTCTGAGGCTACATTTATTTGATCAAAAATGTAGTAAAACAACCGTTTACTTATTTGAATAGATTCTAAAATGTAATTTATTCCTGCTGTATTTTTAGAAGCCACTACTCCAGTCTTCAATGTCACATGATCTTTCAGAAATCATTTTAATATGCTGATTTGCTTAATATACTTAATATATTTGATATATTGTGATCATTTTTTTTTCAGGATTCTTTGAAGAATAAAAAGTTCAAAAGAACAGCATTTATTTGAAATAGAAATCTTTTGTAACATTATAAATATCTTTACTCTCGCTTCCTTGCTGAATAAAAGTTTTGTTTTTTTTCTTTAAAAAATAAACTTTTAAAAGGTAGTGTATTATACTTGCACTTGGCTCTAAATAAAGAGTATCAAGCATGTTAAGCATATTATTGTTGTCCCACAGGATTCTGGGATTGTAGTGGAGTCATTCAAGTCAGGGTTTGAACCCCCGGTTGATTTCCCTTTTGAGGACTTCAGTCAGAACATCCAGCGAACAGGATCAGATGGCACCATTGGGACCCCCAAAACAGAGGGAGGCAAACCGGACCCCAAACACGCTATTAGCAGGACCAAAAACAAACTCTGGCTTTTTGGGAAGAAACCCAAGGTAAGTTTTACAAATGCTCTTCATTGTTAAGCAACCTCTGGTCCATTTTAAATCTCATTTGCTTAGAATAGGTGATAAATTAAAAGCCCACATGACCGCCAGGCTCTCTCTGTTTTGGCTTGTGTGAACAGTAAAGGGTTATAAAGCTAGGTAAACTTTAACTTTTCTTTTTAGACCTATGCTGTAAGTACAAACTTCCTGACCTTTTTATGTCTTTTTTAAGAACATTACTTCACGTTTTTCCTTCCCTTGAAAGCAGTTCTTGTTTTTATGAACCCTTCATTTGATTGATGTAATGAAAGTTAAAACTTGCTTTTAAGCAACATTAAACAAGCTAGACTTCATTCAGTCAATCATTTCACTAGTGATCATAGTTTTGCGTGTTCGTTTGTTTGATTGGTTATTAGTTCACCTTAAATCTTTGTTGTCCCAGCTTCCCCCATCCATCCCTCCTCCTTCCCTCCCAAGTTTTCCCTCTGGCCATTTCCAGCCTCCTAAATTCCGAACAGA